>NC_048237.1:13440168-13445051 GCF_002007445.2 Ailuropoda melanoleuca
TGATTGTAGGGAACATCTGCTAGATCACAGATGTGCGCTGACAGAGAGGTGTTGGTGCAACAGAGGCCGGCAAATGGGTAACATGTTTGTGTTATTTGTCTGTGCCCTCTGGATCCGCGCAGTCCTTTCTGTCTCCCCTGCCCCAACTTACATATTACTGCATGCAACTCTTGCAGAATAGCTATGGTCACATAGTCACTTACTGTCCCATGGTCAGGCACTCAGTCTCTACAAAGGCCCAATAGCAAGTCAGAAGCTGCTTTTCAAATGATGTCTAATTTTCTGCTGTTGTTCCAGAACACTGGAGGTCTGCAGTCCAGCTCTCCTATTTGAGACTTGTGAGAGACTGCAAAGCATCCTTGTCTATCACAGACACTTCTAGCACACAGTATTTGCTGGATCGTAACCTATACGCCAGGGTTGCTTGTAGCGTAGACTAAGTCTGCTGCAGACCCCTCTCTTAACTCTTACTGGCAGCATTTGGAGTCATCTGAGTGAGCAATGGGATGGATTCCCAAACATGTACGTGGTCTGCAAAATCTGAAGATGGCTACCATTCATTGTGCCTTTCTTAGGAGGAGATGCAAGGTTCAGGAAGGTGTTCTATACCTTAGACAGTACACCTCAGCATGACCCCCTATCCAGTCTCACTCAGTATGGTAACTTCATTAATGGGGCAGGTCCTCTAGTCACTGCACGGTCTTCTTCCACCTTCTAATGCACATATGTCTTATCAGAGCATTTAGAGTACTTGCCCCCTTCTCCCCCCAATCCCCTGGGTTGATCAGTAAGATGCCTTAATACAAGTGACCAGCACAGTATTCTGTGAAATGTCCAGGCAATCAGAATTCTTTTGGCCCATATTTTAACAGAGAGCAGGAGAATTAATTTAACCAACATAACCCTGGGACAAGACCATGAATGTGAATTGATGTCTGGTGCGAGGGAGTGTGAATTGCTTCTGATCTTAATGGCTACATACCACATGCCAAAGCTTGTCAGTCTGTTCCATTAAACATAGCACACATCAAAATCACAGCACAGCAGCCAGGACTGGGGCTATCACTTGGTTCAGTTTATGGCAGCCGACTGTTCTGCCATGTCAGTATGAGTTTTGCTGTTACTGGACCTGTATGTTAAAGAGATATGATAAGGACCACAGCCCTGCCTCCTTTACATTTTTTTTTTTTAAGAGAGATTGAGAGTGAGCCCAAAGGGGCTTGTGTGGGGGAGAGGGAGGAGAGAGAGAATCTTAAGCAGGCTCTCTGTGCCAGATGCAGAGCACGCGGCCCCCACCCACTTCCTGCTTTGGGCAGCTGGCTGTGGATCTCAGGACCCTGAGATCATGACCTGAGCCAAAATAAGGGTTGGAGGAGGCTTAACCCGCTAGCTACCCAGGCGCTCCTCTCCCTTACATTTTTAAGGATGTCATCACTCTGATATTTCACCCAGGCTACAGTATTACTTTTTAGTTTACTTATATTTACTGATAAATTATTCTGAATCTTAATTTTCAAGTCATATGTATGCACTATTTGTGTAGCTATGAACAAAATCTATAGCAGACTAAAGACTAAAAAGTTTCTAAATTTTCTGCAATACTATAAGAATTAATAAGATCTTATAAAAGTAAAAGTATGGTTTAAATCTATTGGTTGATTTATATAAATAACTGAACAAACAATATTCCACAATTCCAGAAGATTTCTTTCTTTCTTTTTTTTTTTGGCGCCATGAATGATTTTCGCTTTTGCACATTTTGATACGGCTGTCAAGGTTCTCCAGAGAAAGAGAACCAACAGGATCTATATAGGGAGAGATTTATTATATGGAATTGGCTCACTTGATTATGGAAGCTGAGAAGTCCAACCATCCGCAAACTGGAGATCCAAGAAAACTGATGGTGGAATCCTGTCACCGGAGACGGGTTCTTGGGACCCACAATGATAGAAACTACCAGGCTGGGCCCAAAAGTCAAAGGAACAGGCTTTATTGGGGCTCCAGTACGAGCTAAACAGAGACACAAAACCAACATAAAACGGATTAGGTGGCTTCGGGCAACAGCGGTAAGATCCGGCCTCTAGGGAAAAAAAATCCCCTTTACGGACCAATATGCTAATGCAGGAAAAGGGGGGAAAACGTGCTTCCTCCTGATTGGTTGGAAGGGTCTCATTCTGGTTGGTTGGAAGGGCTTGGTTTTTATTGGTTGGAAGGACCTATCCTGAATGGTTGAGATTGGCAGGCATTTCAGGCAGCTCATTGGTGCATTTTGGAGCTGGGTCTCCCTTGTAAATAGCGCTGCATCTGGGCTGTGCCCTTCGAGACAAGCAGTTTTATGGTAACGGGCGGGAGAAGGCGCCCCGGGTACATAATGTTTTTCACTTGGGGTTTGTTGCGATAGTCCCTCACTGTCTCAACCACACTCTAAATTCAAAGACCCCGAGAAGCAGGGGAACAGACGGCATAAAGACCATTCCAAGGGCAGGAGGAGACTACTCAGCAGGCGGGCAGGAAGTAAAAAGGGGCAAATTCTTTCCTCCTCCATTTTGTTCTATTTACATCCTCAAAGGATTGGATGACGTTCACCCACGCTGGGGAGGGCAACCTACTTTTCTGAGTCCACCAGTTCTAATAATGCTAATCTCATCTGGAAGAAGCTTCACAAACACACCCAGGAGTGATGTTTAATCTGGGCACCCTTCGGTACATAAAATGAATCATCACAGGAAGGTAAAGTGTCTATTTTTCCCTTCATTGATAATATTTGAATTGTTTCCAAATGAATTTTTAAATTTGGGAGTTTTAAAGCTTTCATTTGTACATATATTAGTAGAAATTGAGATGTTAGTTTATTTGGATTTTGCAGATTTGCTAAAATAATATTTAAAGAAAACATTTATTACCAGGTCTGGCATGTAAGCTTTTCTTTTAAAAAATAAAGTAGTTTGGGGTCCCTGGGTGGCTTAGTCGGTTAAGCATCTGCCTTTGGAGGGGACTGAATCCCCCATCGGGCTCCTTGCTCAGAGGGGAGCCTGCTTCTCACTCTGCCTGCTGCTCCCCCGCTTGTGCTTGCTCTTTCTCTCTGTCAAATAAATAAATAAAATCTTAAAAAAAAAAAAAAGTAGTTTAGGGTCACCTGGCCCGCTCAGTCGGTGGAGCATAAGGCTGTTGATCTCCGGGTTGTGAATTCAAGCCCCACATTGGGTGCAGACGTTACTTAAAAAACATCAATCTTAAAAAAAAAAAAAAAGTAGTTTAATAAAGTCTAAGATTACTTATTATTGCATGGAATGCTGTTTTTTTTTTTTAAGATTTATTTTTTATTTAAAAGAGAAAGTGTATGCTTGCGAGGGGAGGGGCAGAAGGAGACAGAGAATCTCACACTCCACACTGAGCATGAAACCTGACTGGGGCTCGATCCCAGCACCCCAGGATCATGACCTAAGCTGAAATCAAGAGTCAGATGCTCAACCGCGGAGTCACCCAGGTGCCCCTTAATATTATTATTATTTCAGTCTCTAGATCTAGCACTTGAACACAGCTCTGTAATCTTTTTGCTCTATAATATTTTTTTACTTTTTAATTGATAATAAAACCATCCTTTTATAGAAAAATTTGTGCCAGTTCTGTTATAGCATTACAATGATTATACTAGAAAAATGTCCCATTTCCTAATATCCCTTCTAGAAAGCACACTGAAAGTTTGTAATGAAACATTTAAAAGTCTCAAAAAATCCTAATACTTTTTTTGCTAACAGCAGGAAAAAAATGCTTTCTTAGTTCTCTTCATAATCAACTCTGAATTAGGTTAATATAAAGTTAAACTGTGGAACATTCAACATTCATTCTTTTTTTTTTTTAAGATTTTATTTATTTATTTGACAGAGACAGCCAGCGAGAGAGGGAACACAGCAGGGGAGTGGGAGAGGAAGAAGCAGGCTCCTAGTGGAGGAGCCTGATGTGGGGCTCAATCCCAGAATGCCGGGATCACGCCCTGAGCCGAAGGCAGACGCTTAACGACTGCGCTACACAGGCGCCCCTCAACATTAATTCTCACTGATCATATTGATCATCAGATTCCAAAAATCAAGAAAGATGCCAACAAAAAAAAGATTGAATGACCCTTTCTTAGCTGATGTGTGTATTTATCACGTGTGCTCCACTGTGTCTCTCAGACCACAGATAGTGGTCTGCAGTGGTTGTTGCAATACACACATTTCTTGCTAAGGATTTTTGTTTTGCACTCTGATATTTTCTATTCTACTGTGCCAAGATGGATCCCAGCGTTCTCAATGCCTGGTGTTACATCCTTGCATCCTTGCGTCGTCCTCTCTCACACTCAGTATGATTGAGCTGTGCAGCCAGTCGGGTATTATCTAAATGATGGTGTGTGACTCCAGAGGCTTGGTCATAAAAGACATTGTAGTTCCTGCCTTGCTGTCTCTTTGTTTCACTCACTCTGGGAGAAGCTGGCTCCTGTGTCGTGAAGACACCCAAGCAGTCATGTGGAGGAGTCCACGTGGTGAGGAACTAAGACCTTCTGATAATAGGGTACCTTGTCAAACTTGTGAGTGAGCTATCATTTCAAGAATGTTATATAAATGAAATCATAGGGTATGTAATTTTTTGGCTTGGCTTTTTTAACTCAGCATATTCTCTGGCTTGGAACCACAGCATTTTCTGTGGTATTTGGCTGGAGTAGAGTGGTAATTGTCTAGAAGTTTTCTGTCTTGCCAGACTGTCTCTTTCGTGGTACTTTGGCTGCAGAGGGCAGGTTGTTGTGGGGGCTTTTTTGGTCTGTACCCACTGACAATAACAGGTTGCCAGCTTCTTCAGCTCCAAGTCTGCGATTATATGAGACAAATAAAACAAAAACAAAACCC
>NC_048237.1:13445151-13497227 GCF_002007445.2 Ailuropoda melanoleuca
GAGAAATCCTACCCTACCAGTGCAGTGAATTATTATAAGATCAGAATTACCCACTTCTAACATAAAGAGACATCCAAGCTGAGGATAACATCTTAGACCCTAATGTCAGTATTTTTACTTGACTTTCTCTTTGTGCTCCCCAAAGGAAAACAATATCAACGTTAAACTGGATTGTGCGCTTTTGCCCACAGTCATTTGAGCTTCCCTGTCTCTTCCCTGCTTTATTTTTCAGAGTATGCATGATCTTTTTTCTGTGATTTCTCTATGCTTTCTATTCGTTTAATCTGTTCCATAAGAATACCTCAGTATATCCATTTTCCTACCCTTATCCCAGCCTTCCTAAGATCAGTTATATCAGTCACCTAATATTAGTGACAACTACTTTTTATACTGTCCTTTGTACCCAGAGCGACCTTCTTAACATAGTAACTGCAAAAGAAGCCAGAGAACAAACTGTCCTTGTTCTTCTAAGGTAATTTTAAGGCTTTTGTTGAGAGGGTTAGTCTTGTTCCACCTAACCCACTTTCTTTCCCTTTTTTTTTTAATGATTTTTTTAATTATATTATGTTAGTCACCATACAGTACATCCCCGGATTCCGATGTACAGTTCGATGCTTCATTAGTTGCGTATAACACCCAGTGCACCATGCAATACGTGCCCTCCTTACTACCCATCACCAGTCTATCCCATTCCCCCACCCCCTCCCCTCTGAAGTCTTCAGTTTGTTTCTCATAGTCCATAGTCTCTCATGTTTCATTCCCCCTTCTGATTACCCCCCTTTTCTTTATCCCTTTCTTCCCCTACCGATCCTCCTAGTTCTTATGTTCCATAGATGAGAGAAATCATATGATAATTGTCTTTCTCTGCTTGACTTATTTCACTTAGCATTATCTCCTCCAGTGCCGTCCATGTTGCAGCAAATGTTGAGAATTCGTTCTTTCTGATAGCTGAGTAATATTCTTAATCTGTCTGTTGAAGGGCATCTCGGTTCCTTCCACGATTTAGCTATTGTGGACAATGCAGCTATGAACATTGGGGTGCATATGGCCCTTCTCTTCACTACGTCTGTATCTTTGGGGTAAACACCCAGTAGTGCAATGGCTTCTTTCCCTTTTTTGTATTTCACATGGGTATTTACTTGTCTTGCTTATCAGGACCTGGTTATCCCCACACCTAGGCAGTGTAACTTTGATCTATTCATTTCTAGAACCTTGAGTTTTTCTTGGCCGTTGATATGTCAGATTCCCTTGGCTAAACTGATCTGTTTCCCAACAGATCTTGAGGCTTACTCAAGACCAAGAGTTTGTGGAATCTTTACTGTCTGATTCCTAGACTGGCTTATTTTTGAACATTCACCTCAGTGACTAGCTTTGGGTTGCTTAACGTGTTTCTGCTCTTCACCCTTCCTCACACAATCACATGTGGCAACATTGTGAAATGTGAACTCCTTTTTGTCAGACTTGACCTTATAGACCCTATGCAGCCCTCTCCAGGCCTACATCTCCACTTGGAAAATTTGGCTTTCCACATCCGATTGATCATGAAACCCTGACAATTTTGTGTTCTAGAAATTTCTAAAACCTGCTCCCTCAGAATTAGGCAGGACTGCTTCAGCTGCAAATTAGCAGAAACACAATTCAAGCTAGCTTTGCAAAAAAAAAAAAAAGGAAATTTATTCTTTATTCCTAGAAAAGTCTAGAGATTAATTAGAGTTAATTAGGTCTATATAGTCAAACAATGTCGTCAGGAACCTGCCTCTTTGGCAAGCAGAATTTTTTATGGTGGGAAAGATGGTGCTCTGCAGCTCCAGGCTCACCCAGTGCTTACAGACATGCCTCTGGGTAAGGAAATCGGGGGACTGGGGTGCAGGGGTGGGAAGGAGACCTACTTTGGCAGGATTTGAACTTTTCTACCTTGTGCTAACTGATTAAATAAGTGCACTGATAACTTCATTACAAATTGTATTACAAATTGGAAATTCAGTACGTAGAGATATGAGCTAAATAGAAAATGAAAACCCTGTTAATTAGGGAGACGGTAAGAAGGTAGGGACAACAGTTTCAAATACTGTCCAGGGGACGAGCAGGTGAAGAACTGGTAAAGTGTCGACTGGATTCAACAACATGGAGGTCAGCGATGAGTTTGACATGGGGAAGTTTGTTGGTACAAATAGCCAGAATGTGGTGGTTATGAAATGAAGGGGAGCAGAAAGGGAGGGAGCACGTAGGAGGGGAAATGTTGGAAGACTGTTGGGAAGAAGCCAGTCGAGTGAGGCAGTTTGAAGATACAGGGTAGAGTAAGGCACTTGAGAAGTCCTAAGAGGTAGGCCACTTCTTCCTCTGAAACAGGAGGGAAGAAAAGAAGATTCATACATAGATAGATTTGTGTCATTGTTCTGGTGGCAGGAATTTGAGGGGGTCCTTTTGATGGCTTTGTTTCTCTATGAAAACAGAAGTCTGATTGCCTCAGATTGCCTGCTGAGTGATTCTGCAGGGCTGAGTGGGGAGGGGTGTGTGGGGGGGCAGAATTCAGAAGTTTGAGAAGAATAGAGAAGATTTTTATCTGTGTTACAGAGATGTGGAGAATAGAAAAGTAAGACAACTAGAAAAACATAATTCTGTAGTTTCTTTTCAGTGCTGAGAGCCCATTTGAGGTTGATGACCGTAAAAATATAGTAGCTTCTATCTACTTGACTGTGATTTTTCTCCAGCAGAGCTCATAGGACAGTTGGAGGAGGTAGGGAGTTGGTGTTACCCAGGGTCAGAAGGACAAGGGGACAATGGAATTTGAAGCTGTGTTCTTAATCTATAGTCTTTTCTGCCTTCTTTGACATTTTCTGTTTCTTCCATAGATATTGATCTGATCAAGTAATGTTTGTCATTTTTATTTTCTTAGAAAATTCTATATTTCATATATATATTTAAGGGTTTTTTTTTAAGATTTTTTTATTTATTTGACAGAGAGAGACAGCAAGAGAGGGAACACAAGCTGGGGGAGTGGGAGAGGGAGAAGCAGGCTCCCCGCTGAGCACGGAGCCCTCTGTGGGACTCGATGCCAGGACTCCCGGATCATGACCTCAGCTGAAGGCAGACTCTTAACGACTGAGTCACCCAGGCACCCCTATTTTTAAGGTTTTAGCATGAAGTTGTAGGCAGTATTTTGTAAAGAAAAAAAATCTTCCAGATTTATCATTCTAGCCTCCATTTCATTCCTTACCTTCTGTATATATTTGTTCTTTTTTCTTAATTAGCTAGTTTTCTTTTTTGTTTTTCCTCCTCAGAGAACCTATTCTTAGATTTTTTTTCAATTCCACTCTTTTTAAACACCTTTAATGTTGTTCATGCCTCTTTCCGTTTCTTGCATTAGACAGCTGCTGTGGGGGGAGAGGGGGACACGTTTCACCCATCCTCGTACCCCTAATAACAATGGACTCTGATGTCTTCCACAACCATGGGAGTCAATTCATTTTTATGGGATTGGCTTAAATTTTAATGTGTGATCATTTTCCTTTAGACTCTGTCAAAGAAACTAGGGACTTCATTAAATTCGCCCTAGTTTTTTGGTTTAGGACTTAAATGTATGGTTTTTCCACTTCCAACAAATTAATGGAAAATTTTACACATTTTATAGGTTAAAAGACTGTATTTACTGTGGCAATGTGGGAAAGGGAGGAGATACCAAAAAGCTGTATTTTATGGTTTCTGAAATTGGAATTAAGAGCCAATGTTTAAATTGTTATCCAGCTATCAGCTTGGTGGCTTTGGGTATAGCTTCAGTGCAGAGTAACTAGGTGGTGTGTATACGACAGAATTGAAGCGGTTAATTTTCCTTCTGCAAAAATGTTTTGGTAGAATATTAGCGAGTAGGTGGGATAATGGGCATTGGGGCATTCTTGTACACTGCAGGGGGAGGTGAATATCATTATGGCCTGCACGAAAGGCCATTTGGCAATATCAGAAGCCTTACATATGTGCATATTTATATGTCCCAGGAATACTGCTGCCAAGAATGTATCCTATGACAGTAATATAGGCAACACGGCAAAGATACATGCATTTACATAGATTTTTATTGCATCACTGTTTTGAGTAGAAAATAGAAACTGAAAATTTTGAATCATAGTGATTTGTATAGATTCTAATATAGCTATATAATAGCTGGAATATTATGTAAAAACAGGAATGTGTGTAAATATATATATTATATATAATTATAATATATATAATTTACATTTAGAAACCTGGAAAAAGGTTTTAGTCTAGGTAGCAGGAGGATACAGATGGCACACTCAACTTGAGTAACGTGAGAGATTCAACAGAGGGATTATTCACAAGGTGTAGGCAGGGTGTAGAGAGGCAACAAGGAATGGTATAGAACCTGGAGCTAGTGAGGGTGTGGAGGACAGGATGTTCTTACCACCTGCAGGTCTGCCGGAAGGGGCTAGAAGAAGGGGCTGTGAGGCAGGAAGAGCTATGTGGAAACACCTTTTGACAGGATTTCTGACTTTTTCTAAAGGCATGTAGCCTTCCCGCAGCAACTGTACAGTGTGGGTGTTAGGGAATGAATGTCTTGGCCTCCCCCTCCACCCCCTGCTCTCTTACTAGTGTCTCCACTCACTGAGCTCAAGCAGAAGTCAGGCTGCAAAGGGGTTCTTTGATGCCATCTGTATAGATCGGTCTCCTAAGGCACAGAGCAGGGTGGCAGGATTGAGAGGGGATCTGGAGGGGCAAATAGAAAATATCCAGATCAACAGAGGTACACCAATATGTTAATAGAGGTTAACCTGGGCAGTGGGATTATGGGTTGATATTCTTCTCATTTTTTGAAAATGAACATATATAAGTTATGTAATTTTTTTAAAAGTTTAAAAGTTTTGGGGCACCTGGATGGCTCAGTTGTTAAGTGTTTGCCTTCCGCTCAGGTCATGGTTCCAGGATCCTGGGATTTGAGCCCTGCATCGGGCTCCCTGCTCAGCGGGGAGCCTGCTTCTCCCTCTCCCCCTGCCTGCTGCTCCCCTTACTTGTGCTGACTCTCTCTCTCTCTGTCAAATAAATAAAATCTTTTTAAAAAATGTTTTGAAAAAAGGTTTAAAAGTGTTTTTTTCTCCCCATAGGCGTAGTTAATCTTAGATCATCTGAAAATTATGAACTTGCTTTGCCAAAATTCAGTTGTTTTGTTTCCTATACAGCTGAATGCCCTCTCTTAATCCTTAGCCCTTACTTACTTAAAAATATCCTCAGGATTTCTTTAGTTAGGAAACAAAAAGTTTGCCTGATTCCCCAATGTTAGCATTTGGTGGTGGGGTGGGGAATTGGATTTATTTAGGAATGCTTATTGCCTCTTGATGAAACTCTTGGGACCACTGTGGCATTTAATGTCGTTATATATAAAAGCAGCCTGAGTTTCTCAGAAGAAAGGAGCTTTAAAAACACAATCTAATTCTGTAATCCTGATAGAATGTAGAATTCAGTTGGATTAATAGATAGCATCATTAAAGCATTATTCTTGAAATGAATTTATTAAGCCAGTTTAAGACAAAATAGTCTACATTTTGTCCTTCGGTGGCATATAAGGAAGCATTTATATTATTGATTTGTGAATACTGCTCCCCCATGGAGCAGCTTTAATGTATACTAATTTTTCTTCCTTTATTTTGAGATCTTAGGACCTTGATAATAATGTGTAATCATTCTAAAAATGTTGATATTGCCTATAGTTAACTAAAAAATGAGCACTGCCTTCAAAAGGTCTACCTTCAATAGAAAGTGTTTTGTATAATTAACCCAACTATGCATTGTTAAACTTTCTCCTCTTTCTCAGCTATTGCTTCTTTCTTTAATGGCATAATTTTTTAAAATTGCATTTTCTATTAGTGCCTTTTCTGGGGAAAAGATGGGAATATGTGTATGGCATGTAAAGATGTCATCTTCAAAACCACTGATTAAAAAAAAAAAAAAGCTAAAGTCAGCCAGAGAAGAAAAAAGACATTGTATTAGTTTCCTATAGCTGCTAACAAATTATCTTAGAAGCTTTAAGCAACCCAAATTTATTATCTTATAGTTTTGTATGTCAGAGGTCTGACATGGGTCTCACTGGGCTAAAAACAAGGTATTACCAAGGGCTGCATTCCTTTCTGGAAGTTCTAGGAAAGAATTGGCTTCCTTGTCTCTTTCAGTGTCTAGAGGCCACTCACATTCCTTAGCTCGTAGCCCCTTCCTCCATCTCCAAACCCAACACATAGCATCTCTGTGATCCTGCTTCCATAGTTACATTTCTTTTTCTCACTCTATTCTGCCTCTCTCTTCCACTTTCAAAAACCCTTGTGATTAGATTGGACTCACACCGATAATGTGGGATAATTTCCCTATTTTAAGGTCGTCTGATTAATAACATTTACCTATCTGCAAATTTAATTACCTTTTGCATCTAATCTAACATATTCATAGGTTTCATGAACTAGAACATGAGCATCTCTAAGAACCATTTTTCCGTTGACCATAGTCCATTTTTCTGTCGCCCAAGTAGATCTATACATGTCCCACATGTAAAATACATTCACCCCATCTCAAGATCTCCAATTATAGCATCAACACAAAGTAAAAAATTTCATCTAAATCTCATTAGCTCAAAAGTCCCAAATCTCATCATTTAAATCAAGTATGGGTGATTTTTTTTTTTTGCTTACCACATACATATTACAAAGGAAAAAAGATAAAGATGACTGTAGATTTCTCATCTGACACAATACAAGTGAGGAAGTAGTGGGGCAACCTACTTTCAAGTAGTGAGGGAAAAAATTGGCAGTCTAGAATTCTATACCCAGCAAAAATATATTTATTTTATTCAATTCAAAAGAAGGTAGAAAAAGGGGGAAAAAGGAAAAGAACAGATGGGCCATATAGAAAAAAACAGTAATGTAACAGACTGTAACTTAACCACATCAATGATGGCCTTAAATGTAAATGGTCTGAACAGCCTAATTGTAAGGCATAGATGATCATTTGAATAAAAGCAAAACTCAATACTATGCTGCTTATAAGAAACACAGTTTAAATATAAAGACACAAATAGGTAAAAAGTAACAAATGGGAAAAGATATTTCATGCTAATATTAATTATATAAAAGCTGGAATGGTTATTGATAGCAAACAAAGTAGATTTCAGAACAATGACTATTAGTAGAGATGAAGAATGTGATTTAGTAATGATAAAAGAGTCAGATTATCATGAGGCATAACAATCCAAAACATTTATACAGCTAGCAAAAATTCAAAATACAAGAAACACAAATTGATGGGACATCCAGGAGTAGACAAATGCACAATTACAGTCAAAGATTTTAAAACCTTTCTCTCAATGATTGACGGAACGACTAGAAAATAAGCAAGGATATAAAAGTCTTGAAAAATACTATTAACAAACTTCAACGAATTGACAATTTTTTTAAAAACCCATCCCAAAACAGCTGAATGCATATTCTTTTCAAATGCGATGGATCATTTACCAAGATAGACCATATCTTGGGGCACAGAACACGTTTAAATGAGGTTAGAGGTTTTTATGTCATAAAAACATATCTTCTCTGGTCACTATGGAGTTAAATTAGGCATCAGTAACCAAAACATCTCTGGAAACCAAAGAACATATTTCTAAATCCTAACTAACTCATGGAACAAAGAAGAAATCAGAAGAAAAATTTAAGCGTTTTGAAGTGAATTAAAAGGAAACACAGCACCCCAGAGCGTGTAGCGTGTAGGACACTACTGCTAAAGAAGCACCTGCGTGAGAAAAGAAGGAAAGTCTCAAGTGAAAGATCTCAGCTTCCACTTAGGAAACTAGAAAGAGAAGAGCAGATTATACCTAAAATAAACAGAAGAAAAGGAATAATAAAGAATAGAAACAAATGAAATAGAAAACAAAAACAGGAGAGAAAAGTCAAGGAAACCAACAACTGAGTCTTTGTAGAAAACAAAGCGATCAGCTTCTAGTCAGAGGGAGCAAGAAAAAAAAGAGACACACAAACTACCAATATCAGGAATGAGAGAGGAAATCACAATCTGTCGTATAGCTACGTAAAGGATAAAAAACTATTTCAAACAACTTTAGGCCAGTAAGTTGAACAACATAGATGAAATGGAACAATTCCTTGAGAGATGCAAGCTACTAAAGGTCTCTCAAGAGAAATAGATTACTTTGAATAGTCTTATATGTATTAAAGAAATTGAATAACTCAGATACCAATAAGAGAAGAAAACTACAGATACATATCTCTCATTAACATATATGCAAAAGTTCTAAATAAAATTTGGCAAATCAAATTCAACAATATACAAAAAGCATACATTGTGACCAATGGAGTTTATCGAAGGTATAATATTGGCTTAACGTTTGAAAATCAACTGATAAAAATCAGCATATTGGGGCACCTGGGTGGCTTAGTTGGTTAAGCGTCTGCCTTCAGCTCAGGTCATGATCTCAGGGTCCTGGAATCAAGTCCCTCGTCAAACTCCCTGCTCCATGGGGAGCCTGCTTCTCCCTCTCTGTTCCTCCCCCTACTTGTGCTAGTTCTCTCTCTCTCTCTATCAAATAAATAAAATCTTTAAAAAAAATCAGCCTATTAACTAAAAGAGAAAAATCATATGTCCATCTCATTAGATACATAAATGGTATTGGACAAAATCTAACACTTATTCCTGATAAAAACTCTCAGCAAACTAGGAATAGAAAGGCACTTCTTCAACCTGATAGACAATCAAGGAAAAATCTAGAGCTGACATCATTCATAATGGGTGAAAAATTAATGCACTTCTTCTAAAATCAGGAACAAGGAAAGGGTGTGTGTTTTCATCATTTCTTTTCAATATAACGTTGAATTATATGAAGGTACTAGCCAGGGAGACTGGCAAGAGGAAGAAAAGCATCCAGATTAGAAAGGAAGAGGTAAAATGGTTTTTTTTGGCTGATGACATGCAGAAAACCTTGTGGATTCTACAAATATGATACTAAATCTGAATTTATCAAGGTTGCAGAACATAAGCTATGCAATTATGTTATAATATATTAAATAGCATGTACTATATAATTGTATTTCTATACACTAGTGATGAACAATTAGAAATTGAAATAAATAATATTTATATAGCATAAAAATATAAAATACTTAGGGATAAATCTGACAAAAGGTGTGCAACGCCTATGTGCTGGAGACTGCAAAATATTACTAAGCGAGTTAAAGACCTAAATAAATGAAGAGGTATACCCTGTTATGAATAGGAAGACTTAATATTGTTAAGATATAAAGTCCCCTGCCCTCCTTGCTGCCCATCACCGGTCTGTCCCGTTCCCCCGCCCCCCTCCCCTCTGGGGTCTTCAGTTTGCTTCTCGTGGTCCGTGGTCTCTCGTGTTTCGTTCCCCCTTCTGATTGCCCCCCCTTTCTTTATCCCTTTCTTCCCCTACTATTTATATGATTTTTTAAGTAAAATATATTTTTATTATAACATAGCATGGAAAAGTATTCCAGTTCATAACAATGTTTGGGTAACACCAAAAATCAATTACAAAATTGACCCAGAGAATTTATAGTTCTGTGACAATGTTAGGATTTACAGGTTAGCATTTAAAGATAAAGATTTAAAGATTAAAAGCCAATGAATACTTGGTAATACACATTAGAAAGTAAATAGAAGTGAAAGTGGCATGTGTCTATTAGCAAAGGCCACTTTAGTTTAGCAGAACTATGGTGAGAAATGGACCATATTATTTAGGTAACTTTGCATGGAGCGTTAAATCTCTAGCACATGGGTGCAATCTAATATAACAGGTCTTGAAGTCTGCTCCCCCTCCTTTTTTTTTCTTTTTTGAAGTTACATTCGCCAGTGATCCAGTATTTGCAGATTTTGATAAAATAACAGTTAAAAAAAAAAGATGTAAAGTCCCCAGATCTATAGATTGAATGCAATCTCAATAAAAATCTTAGCACATCCTTTTATAGAAATTAATGAGTTGATCTTTAAGTTCGTAAGGAAGTGCAAAAAATATAGAATAGTCAAAACAATTTTGAAAAAAAGCAAAAACAAAAACAAAGTTCATGAGTTAATATGACCTTTATTCAAGGTTTATTATAGAGCTGCAGTAATCAAGATGGTGTGGTCTTGGGGTAAAGATAGATGAATAAATCAATGTAATGGAGTAGAAAGTCCAGAAATATACCCACATTTTAAGACAATTGATTTTTGACAAAGGTGTAAAGGCAATTCAGTGGTGAAAAATCTTTTAATCAAATGGTTCTGGAATAATTGGATCTCTACATGCAAAAAATAAGCCCTTCATCAATACTTTATACTATGTATAAAAATTAACTCAATATAGATACAAATCTTGGGGCGCCTGGGTGGCTCAGTTGTCAAGTGTCTGCCTTTGGCTCAGGGCGTGATCCTGGCGTTCTGGGATCGAGCCCCACATCAGGTGCCTCCGCTGGGAGCCTGCTTCTCCCTCTCCCACTCCTCCTGCTTGTGTTCCCTCTCTTGCTGGCTATCTCTCTCTCTGTCAAATAAATAAATGAAATCTTAAAAAAAAAAGATAGATATAAATCTTGGGGCTTCTGTTTGGCTTAGTCAGTTAAGCATCCAACTCTTGATTTTGGGTTAGGTCAAGATCTCAGGGTTATGAGATTGAGCCCCAGGTCAGGCTCTGTGCTGGGCCTGGAGCCTGCTTAAGATTCTCTCTTTTCTGGATGAAAGACCTAAATATGAGACAGGAATCCATCAAAATCCTAGAGTAGGAGAACACAGGCAGCAACCTCTTTGACCTTGGCCACAGCAACTTCTTGCTAGACATATCTCCAGAGGCAAGGGAAACAAAAGCAAAAATGAACTATTGCGACTTCATCAAGATAAAAAGCTTTTGCACAACAAAAGAAACAATCCAACAACAAAAAACTAAAAGGCAACCTACAGAATGGGAGAAGATATTTGCAAATGAGAAATACCTTGACGGATAAAAAGCTGGTATCCAAAATCTATAAAGAACTTATCAATGTCAACACCCCAAAGATAAAAAAATCCAATCAAGAAATGGGCAGAAGGCATGAATAGACATTTCTCTAAAGAAGACACACAAATGGCTAACAGACACATGAAGAAATGCTCAACGTCACTCGGCAACAGGGAAATACAAATCAAAATCACAATGTGATACCACCTCACACCAGTCAGAATGGCTAAAATTAATAATTCAGGAAACAACAGGTGTTGGCAAGGATGCGGAGAAAGGGGAACCCTCCTACACTATTGGTGGGAATGCAAACTGGTGCAGCCACTCTGGAAATCAGTATGGAGGTTCCTTAAAAAGTTAAGAATAGATTACCCTGCAACCCAGCAATTGCACTACTGAGTCTTTATCCAAAGGATACAAAAATAGTGATTCGAAGGGGCACTTGCACTCTGATGTTTATAGCAGCAATGTCAGCAATAGCCAAAATATGGAAAAAGTTAAGATATCCATTGAGGGATGAATGAATAAAGAAGATGTGTATTTATATACACAATGGAATATTACTCAGCCATCAAAAAGAATGAAATTGTTCCATTTGCAACAACGTAGCTGGAACTAGAGGGTATTATGCTAAGTGAAATAAGCCAGCCAGAGGAGGACAAATACCATACGATTTCACTCATATGTGGAGTTTAAGAAACAAAACAGATGAATATAGGAGAAGGGAAGGAAATCATAAAATAAATCACAAAGACTCAACTATAGGGGACAAGCAGGATGGCCGGAGAGGAGGTGGGTGGGGGGATGGGGTTAAGTAGGTAAGTAAGTGATGGCATTAAGGAGGGCACTTGATGTAATGAGCACTGGGTGTTATATGCAACTGATTAATCACTACATTTCTACCCCTGAAACTAATAATACACTATATGTTAACTAACGTGAATTTAAAAAAAAAAAAGATTCTCTCTCTTCTTCTCGCTCTGCCCCTACCCCCTCTTTTTCTTAAAAAACCCATAGATATAGATCTTATGTAAAACCTAAAATTATAAAATTGCTAGAAGAAAACTTACAAGAAAATCTTCATGACTGTGGCTTAGGTAAAGATTTCATGCATATGAAAACAGTCTGCAAGAAAACGTGGTAAAAACTGCTTTTCAAAGACACTGTAAGTGAATGAAATGAGAAACCAAAGACTGGGAGATAATATCTTCAAAACCTGTATCTGATAAAAGATATATGTATCCAACTTAAAAACAGGCAAAAGATTTGAACAGAGACATCACCAAAAACATATGTAGATAGAAAATAAACACATTAAAAGATGCTCAACATCATTATTCATCAAGGAAATGCAAATTAAAACTACTGTGAGTACCACTACACACCTTTTAGAATGGTTAGAATGAAAAAGAATGATCCCATCAAGAGTTGATGAAGATGGAGAGGAACCAGAACTGATATATGTAAAATGGGAATGTTGGTGAGTATAATTAGTTTGGCAACTCGTTAGGCAGTTTTAAAAATGTTAAACATACTCGTGCCATATGACCTGGTCATTTTGCTCCTGGGTGTTTACCCAAGAGAAAAGAGAGCTTATGCCTATACATAGACTTGAACGCGTTGTTCTTAGCAGCTTTGTTTATAATAGCTCCAAACTAGGAACAATCCAGATATCCCCCAGTAGGTGAATAGATAAATTGTATTATATCTACGCAGTGGAATACTATTCAGAAATAAAAGGGAATGATGAGTATAGCAACACAGATGAATCTCAATTATGTCAAGTGAAAAAAGCAAGACATAAATAGTACCACTTACGTAAAATTCTAGGAAGTGCAAAGAAATTTAAAGTGATACAGTGCACTGCTGAACATAGGGGAAGGGAAAGAAAAAGAAAATAAGATAAAAACAGAGAGGGAGGCAATCTTAAGAGACTTAACTCTAGGGATCAAACTGAGGGTTGCTGGAGGGGAGGTGGGTGGGGGGACGGGGTAATTGGGTGATGGGCATTAAGGAGGGCAGCTGATGTAATGAGCACTGGGTGTTACATGCAACTGATGAATCATTAAATATTACCCTTGAAATAATATACTTACTATATGTTAACTAACTTGAATTTAAAAATCTAAAAAAACAACAACAAAGGGATACAGTGGAGATCCATGGCTGCTTAGAGATGAGGGGGGTAGAGCTAGTGAGGGACAGGAATAGAGAATACAAATAAGAATGAGGAAAAATTGGGCATGCCTACATATGTATGTTAAAACATGCCAAATTGTACACTTATATATAATCAGTTTATTGTATTGTATGGCAGTAATTGTTAAATAAGATTGGTTTTTTCCCCCAGAAGTTGCCATATTCATTTGTTATTTGTTCAATCGGTAATGGGTTATGATTGTGATATAAAAAATCCTTGGAATATGTTTTTGAGCTAATTTTTATATGTAAAATGTTAGTTTGGGAGACACAAAAGTTTATGAGACCATCTTTTTTCAGTGATTCCCTTTGAGTGAAATACTGCAGTCTTACTATGCAATTATCTTTTGGTTATTATCCATGGAGTGTCAGCCAAGCGTTCTAGACCAACAACAAATTTCAAAATCTTTTTTCTTTCAATGTTATATAAATAATAGTGATAAACACTTTCCAGTGTTCACTTTGACAGAATGTGAAGACACCTGAAATTGGTTCATTATCTTCTCTGACTTGCCTCCTTTCACATCCTCAGCAGGCAGCAGTGTGCATGTCACGGAATTCTAAAAAGCAAGCACATTGAGGGGGTGTTTGGGCTGTTTGGGTTCCTGGCAATCCCATGATGTTTTTATTCACACACAAAGGGGGCTTTTAGACAGAAACTGCAGATTTTCTTCCTATGAAGTAATTATTTCTTTTTTCTTTGATGCAAATAACATATTTTTTGACGCTCAGGTGCAAAACATACTTGTGAACATTAGTGTTTGGGAGCCCTGGGAATTCTGGGTAGCAGAGGTTCATGAAATTTGTCTTTGAGGGATAATGAAAATTTGGAAGATTTTCTCCCCTGGTTTCTAGTTTTGGGTTAAAGATGAGTCCAGAGGTTATTCCACAACTTTCAAAACCAGTGCATTNTCTTCCTATGAAATAATTATTTCTTTTTTCTTTGATGCAAATAACATATTTTTTGACGCTCAGGGTGCAAAACATACTTGTGAACATTAGTGTTTGGGAGCCCTGGGAATACTGGGTAGCAGAGGTTCATGAAATTTGTCTTTGAGGGATAATGAAAATTTGGAAGATTTTCTCCCCTGGTTTCTAGTTTTGGGTTAAAGATGAGTCCAGAGATTGAGTCTTCGCTTAAAGGTTATTCCACAACTTTCAAAACCAGTGCATTTCAGTCCTAAAAGGGTGAAACCAACCTTTTCAGTGTGTTTTGCTTCTATTCTTTTTTTTTTTTTTTTAAAGATTTTATTTATTTATTTAACAGAGATAGACACAGCCAGCGAGAGAGGGAACCAAAGCAGGGGGNCAAGCAGGGGGAGTGGGAGAGGAAGAAGCAGGCTCACAGCAGAAGAGCCTGACGTGGGGCTCGATCCCATGACGCCGGGATCACGCCCTGAGCCGAAGGCAGGCGCTCAACCGCTGTGCCACCCAGGCGCCCCTTGCCTTCTATTCTAAACTGGTCTCCCTCAACTGCTGGTTGCCTCTAATTTCAGCTAAACTGTATGGTAGTTTGTGGAATTTAAAATAATTGTATTGGTCATTTTTGTTGCATTTCAAGAATGCAGGCATTAAGGAGGTCTCTAAAGGTGTAACAGGGTAATGGATACATAGCCGTCAATGGACATTACCTTTCTTTTTCTCTCCGTGTCGTCAACCACGTACATTTATGGCTCATAATCAGCAAATGTGACTGATACTTCTAGTTAGAGCCAATTGTGGCAGGTCGTTGGTCACTTTCTAAGACAGCTATTAAATGTCTCTGCATTTCAGATGTCAATTGACACCTTGACATTTATTTGGTTTTTATTTTTTTCGGAACTGGAGTTCAGATTATCTAAGCTAAGACCTTGCACAATACTCATTAAATTATCTTACCCATGAAAAGTGATACAAATATGTGTAGATATATGTTTTAAAACAATTGCTTTGGTAGAAACCTATAAAAAAAAGAAACATAAATTTTATCAGTTGTATTCTGTACCATATTTTCCAAGTCATAAAATGCTTGGTAATCTGATGTTCATTTATTTTGCTTTATTTTTGCTCTTGGCTAGAATGATCCAGATGCTTGAAATATTTGTGATTCTTTTCTTTTAAATTTCAAAACATTTCAAAACATTTACTTGGAATATTATCAGAGTTCAGTTCTACAGATAAGAAAAAAAGGACCAAACTAATAATTACCTGAAGTTTTTTTTTTTTTTTTTAAGATTTTATCTGTTTGTTAGAGAGCGCACAAGCAGGGGGAGCAGCAGAGGGAAAGGGAGAAGCAGGCTCCCCACTGAGCAAGGAGCCAGATGTGGGACTTGATCCCAGGACCCTGGGATCATGACCTGAGCGAAGGCAGACATCCAGCTAACTGAGCTACCCAGGTGTCCCATAATTACCTAAAGTTTAATAAAAAGTTAAATTATATATAAGGTGTATGTGTATCTCTTAAACGTTTTTGAAGCTGGGATCTTATAACTTTTCACCTGGACACTTGAGATAGACTTTCATTTGGTTCCTTTTGTGCCCAGACTGTAAGGTGGCTCCAGTGACTCCCACTCCTGGTGTTCATATCCTATGCAACCCCCTTCTCTTGAATGTGGGCAAGACCTGTGACTTGCTTCTAGCCTGTAGAATATGGCAGAGGTGAAGATTTTTCACATGTAATTAGGGTCCTGAATCAATTGATTGCAAAATCAACTGATAATCAAGGCTATCCTGGGTGGGCCTGACTTATTCAGGTAAGAGCCCTTAAAAAAGGAGGGTCTAGGCCCTCCCTAAGGTAAGACACTCTCCCCCTTCTTGGCTTTGAATAAATAAACTTAACAGAGCAAGTGGCCGTGTTGGAGAAGCCCACATGGCAAAGAGCTGTGAGTGACTTCTAGGAGCTGAGGGTGGCCTTCAGTAAGAAACTAAAACCTTCAGTCCTGTAGCTGCAAGAAAGTGAATTCTGCCAACAACGTAAGGGAGCTTGGAAGGGGATCTTTCCCCCGTGGGGCCTCTGGTGACTCAGAGGACACTTGGATTGCAATTTGCCGAGGCCTGAAAGCAGAGGACTCAGCTAAGCTCAGCTTCTGACCTTTCGAAACTGTGAGATAATAAATTGTGTTGTTTTAAGCTGCTAAGTCTGTGGTAACTTGTTACACAGAGACAGGAAACGCATACAGTCCCCTCATGTCTACTTTCTGCTAATTTTTCTTTCTTGTTTCAGCTAGCATGGCCTTTCTGAATGAAAATTTTGATAGTGTTTCTCCTCTGCTTAAAATCCTACAATGGCTTCCTATGGCCTTAAAGATGAGGTCTGAACTTCCCGAGTGTGTTAAGAGTCTTCATGATTGACACTCACCTGACTTTTCCTCTCCTTCCAGTGCTTTCCTCTTATGTACACCCTGTGCTTTTATCATCGAAACCACCATGTATCAAACACTCTTTCACTCCCGTTCCTTTGCATATGTCCTTTGTCTTTGGTTTACTTCTTCACCCCCTGGTAGGCATTAGGGTAATTCCGCAGCGTTCCTGTTCTCTTACTCTTGGGTAGATAGTAGGATGGCACTTCCGTTCCCCGTCAAAGCTAGGTGTGACCACATGACTTGCTTTGGCAAATGAAAACAGAGCAGAGGTGACCCATGTGTTAGAGGTAGAGACTTGGAGAAACCAGTGCGTTACTTATGACGCCCCCTTTTCTTGCTTAGAGCAACTGGTGATGCCCCGGATGCTGGAAGCTCTGTCAGTCTGGGTCCCAGAGAGAGGACGTGAAGAGCCCCCAAGCTAACCTGATGGGTTCTGTGAGCAGCTGTATATCTCTGTTACGAGATATGGGGGTTTTGGGTCCTGTGGTCTATCTTACATTACACCACCTGACACATCACTCCTTCTTGTGGACATACGCATCCTCTAGGACTCAGCTGTAATGTCTGGCCTCTCTAGATAGAGTGAAAGGGCTTTCTTCTCTGTGTTCCAACGGATCTTAAATATACCTCTTTATCTCTGTAAATCTATCTCAGAGGTTGCTGTGAAGATTACTTGAGTAAATATATAAGGTGCTTATTAACAATGACTGGCACACCATAAGTGCTCAAAAAGGATTAGCTGTTATTATTATTATTTTATAGCACTTCTCTTGTTTTATCGCAATTACCTTTTAAATGTTTGTCTTCTTTTAGACTGTGCTCATTCGGAGGGCAAGGACTATGTTCTCTTTCATTGGCATATCGTAGACACCTGGTCCAGTGCCTAGAACATGATAAATGTATATTTAACATATACCAGAAATCCCTATTTCTGAGTTCTTTCATGTAGAACCGTAGTGCCAATGTGTATTTTGTTACCTTAAGTCTTAGACAGTGTGAATGAGAAAGTTGTGTTTTTCATAGCTGTTGAACAATGAGGAACAGTTACTAGACTACATTGAAGATTTTAGTAAACTTGAATTCAGTCTGTGACCTAGGATGAGTTATTTAACCCTTTATTTAACCCTTTAAGCTTCTTTTTCCTCATTTGTAAAATGGATACCTACCTACCTCATGCGGTTGTTATAAGGAATTAAGTGATTTTTGTGAAATAACACAGTGCTTGGCACACGGGGAAACATTTATTTATTATGTTTTTTAATGGCTTGACTCACATGTATTGTGAAATAATTACCCCAATAACTTCCGTTAGCATCCATCGTATAGATACAATTAAAAAAGCCAAAAAAGAAAAGAGAATTTTTCTTAATTATTTGTTATTTGTTGTTATTAGTTTTTGTTTTCACCTTTGGCTTTTCTCCAGCTTGCCTGAACTATTTGTTTAGGTATCTGTTTACAAAAGTACAAGTCTAATACTTTCTCCTTTATTTTTCATAGAAATGATTGGATAATTTATAATTTTTACCGCACACCTTGAGTTTCACACTCTCAAGTCCAAGTAACATGAAATAATATTGCATATATTTAACCATTTGAATTAAAAACGGCACCAGATGTTTCTACTGTCATTGTATAAGAAATTCACTAATGTACTTAGCATTCTCAATGTAATAAAATTCTACAAAGAAAACTGTGCTTGTCCAAAGAGATGTTAGAAGTGAAAAGCACATCTTACATATCTTTCCTTCCAATATCACAATTACGTCGTTTCTATCTCAAAGAACCAAGTATTATCTGTATTAAATCTAGATGTACCATTTTTTACAGATCCTTGCATCTTTAAAGGTGGCTGCCAAAAATACTCTCAATGGGTAATCTTTAACTCATTCTAGAAAGCCTGTTCAATTCTTTTCAAATGAAATTGCAATCTAGTTAAAACTAAGTGTCCCTTTAGAAACAGAATAGAAGAGTGAAGAAGATTAAGAAAGAAAACGGTCCCAAAATGTGACTCATTCCTCTGGTTTGAGGTTTTAAAGAGACATGCAAGGGAGAGCAGAATATAGATTTTCATTTCGTGGTGAGTAAAAAATTACCTTACTGGTAAAGTGGATACCGTTTTGCATGAAATACTGCAATTTCTTGAAAGAGTAATCTAAAAACTTATTTGGATTGTTGTTAGGAAAGTTCACACCAAGTTTCTTCAAAACATAGCTCCTAATCTTTTCCCAGACTTTTCACAGAACTATAATGGTAGAATGAGGAAAATATTTTGATATTAGAAAAGATTTCCTCTGCATTGTAATGAAACCCCCAATTATCACAGTTCATTATTCTAGCAAGGTTTAAATTGTGAGCTCTTAGTCCTTTTCTCTTTCATATACCATGTTCCAAAATTAATTGCAATACTCTGAAATATTAATTGTGGTGAATGAGCATTTGGAATTGATTTGTTTCTTATAAAAAATTTTAAAAGTTAGAAGTATCCTTAGATCATTGGGCCACTTTTTCATCTACCTAACTTCTAGAAGAAATTGAAATACTTGTTTCACCACCTCTTACAACTTTTCTGTGACACAGATTTTCTTTTTGTAAAGTAGGAGTAGAATTTATTGCTACCCTAATCAAAAGTGTTATGATGGGTATTGAAAAATTTGATTCTTATAAATTCTTAACTAAAATGATTTAGTGAAAACTGTTTTGATTATAGATCTTTTATTTTCATACCAGGAAATTTCCAGATTAGAAAATTCATGTGTAGCATTGGTAATTATATATTTATTTGAATGCATAATAGCACTGAATGCATAATACCACTGTCACCAATATGTTCTGGTCCCATAGAGGTTAACATCAAATATTTAAGAATCTAACTGTTAACAAGTAATGATGTGATAGCTTATGTTTATAGCACTTACTGTACTCATCTAAGCAACAAAATACAAACAAAAGCAATTTCTTCTGGAGTGCAATATTTACTTCCTTTTCTAGAAAAGTACATACTGCACAAGAAGAGTCATTTGGAAAAAGGCGTTTGTGAACAAAACATGCCAATTTCAACTTTCTAATTTATAACAACACCAGCATTTTCACAGGTATGATGGTCAGTCATGAAAAAGCTCTGTATTTTAATGTGGGGAAAAGGTCATCGATGTCCCAACAATCCCTTACGTAGCGTAGTGTGGGTGATGTGCTCGGGTTTGGAAATCAGACAGACCTGGTCTTCTTCCTAGGTTTCTCCTTCTTGCAGTGTGGAGCAGGCAGGTGACTCAGTGTCTCTCAGGTTTATCACTTATGAAGTGGCAGTGATAGCATCTATCTCCCAAGGTTGCTGTGAGGTTTAAATAAACCCTTGTTGAACATATTGCCTGGTACAGGGTAAGCACTTAATACCTATTACTATTATTATTACAAGTGTAGTACTTTATACTTTACACTTTACAAAGTACTTTAACATACAGTCTCTCATTTGAGATAATTAGTTCCTGGATGACAGTACAAATTTTATCACAGAAAGAACTACGTGCAAATATTTAATAAGCATGATTGCTATTGGATTAGTTCCGATGGAAAAGCAGCAGATTACATTCCCTTTGCTTTGATGTAAGATCACAATGTGTAAAAGTACTTTTTTTTTTTTTTTACTTAAATTGCACCTGACTTCAAATCGTTTAAAGACACAATTTCATTCATTCACCCTTGCCAGCCTTTATCCCACAAAGCTATCTTTTATCCCCACTTTATATTTGGGAAAGAGAAATGTGAAAAAAACTTCCTGAGGCCAGAGGGCAGTCATTTGTGTAACCAGCCCTCACTAGATGGTGGAATACTCAGAATACGCTATCTTCTGCCTTGGTGCTTGACGAATCCTGACACTTTCAAATCTTGTCGGTAAGCATTTGAATGCACTGAAATGAAAAGCAGACGCCAACACGGGTGGTGTGAATAAAGCCTTTGGTAGCGGTCCTGACATCTAGTCTTGTCCATTTATGCCTTTAATCTTCTCAGTGATCAGCAAGTGTTAAACCCATGTTAAAAAGTCCCCTGTCACCTCCACAACCTTAAGAAGATGAAAAATGGTTTGGGGAGCAGTTAAAGGCCCCATTATACATGAGTAATTTTTTTTTACGAGATTTCCTGAAAGTACTCACATTTCACCCAAAGGTTGAGAATTTTGTTCTCTCTTGGTCTAGGTGGAGTTAGGTTCTTGCCAGAAGGAAGCAGGGAAGTATTAGTCTCAGAATAACCTGTGAGGACACTCTGCGTTAGGGGTATTTCTAGAGGCAGATGACAATCGCTGCCATTCTCTCACCCCAAAACATGCTGGTGATCGTAGTGGCCAGTTTGCATACTCAGCAAAGGTTACTATTGAGCTCATTGACAAATTTCAGTTTGTTCCTGGGGAAAAAATGTTCTAAGAGCCTTGTGGGAAAATGGGATGTATGTGGAGCCACTATTATTCCATTCTGATTTCAGCACATTGCTATTTATGAATGGCTTCCTTTTAATTAGGTGTTTAATTTAAAACAGAACTAGTGACTATAACAACCCCCAAAGCACAAACTTGGAACATTAACCATTTGATGGTGGGGGCGGGGGTTCAAAAAGTCTTTCAATCATAAGGCTATAATTGATTGTATAGCACATGAAAGAATTCTTTATTATTTTCCTGGATAATTAAGCACTATGGAAAACAGCTTCCCCTGCTAAATAAAACCTAACTTGTTTCTCAGAATTACATTTTTTTTGGGTAAAATTTTCTACCTCAATGAACATTTATTTTTAATTTTTGAGTGGGGGGTAAATTAGAAGGGGTCTTTAATTTGGGTATTTAACGAGAAAACTTATTTTGAAAAGGCAAAAGTAAAAGAATTTTTAAAATTCTTGTTCCTTTGCAGGTAGTTTCTAAATCTAAACCCATGGTGTAGGGCAAAAGCAAAGGGACATTACATTATTAATGGTCACAGGAACAAAAGTGCACTAAACTGAGTCATCGGTAAATTACTATAACCCCAGGAATCTAACACCCTTAAGGAAAAACATGGCATGCATGGCAAATAATGCTTTAAGGGTTTATTTAACAATTTTCTCCCCAGATGAAAATTAAAAGTGTTTCATGGAGTCATTCTGAGATAATCTCAGAAGTATTAGCAAAAAGGAACTGGTCTGTTTTATACTTCATGGGGGAAAATGTTCGTATTTTCGAATAGCGTTCTGTGATTATTTTTAATGGGAAAATAAAATATAGGTGACTTCTCCAGGAATCAATATCCTTTTTTCTCCATTCTTGGTGTTTTGCAGGCTGATTAATTTGCAGAGGTTGGGTTTGATTGCTGCTGAAGTAGAAAGCGTTATAGATTCTGTGCTCTGTTATTCTTCACTCCACTTGGCTGAGGTCTATGGTTCTATCTCTATGTATTTATCTACCTTTCCACATGGTGCTTAGCACTGTAGCTCTGGGCCTCTCCTAAACATATTGTGAAAATCTATTGTACTGAACTCTCAAGTCTCTTGCTGTGAATAGGTAACTACTCTGCCCCCTCCACCCCCCGAGAGCTGTTCTGTTAGGTAAAGGTAAATGAGGCAGACAGAAACAGGCATTTAGAAAACAGCTTTGTGTGTATACGAAGGATGTATCCAGCTAAGTTTTGAAAGCGAAAAGCAGAGGCACTGAAGGTCATACAATTTATATAATTCCTATAGCAATTAAAGAAATGATGACAGGAAACTTGCTCCATATTGAACGTGTGGCATTCGTAAATGGTTGAATGGAGGAGCTCAGTGTCTCCAACCTCTGGCACCTGGCACACTGTCCCGGTTACGGTTATCCCAGATACAGACTTTTTTCAGTTTCTGGTGAATGGTTAATGACATAAGCTGTATCATCAATATTCTCCACATCACCTCTTTTCAAAAGTTTGAGAGAAATAAAGCATAAAAAAAGGGTGGGTGTATTTTTGTCTAGTCTAGCCAGAAATGTTTCTGACAGATCACTTCTTTAATCAAATATTTCTCTGTATTTGAAATATTTCAACCTTAAATGGCTAAATTGTTGAAAGTCCTCTGCCTTTTAAGTGTGTAGGTATTTTGAAGTTCTGTGAATGTGTATGTTGAAAACAACTGGGTAATGTTTGTATAGCTTCAAAGGTTAAGTTGATTTAAATACAGACTGAATCAAGTATATAAAAGCCTTTCAATATACTTGATCTATTTTTTAGTCATTTGATGGTAACTTATTGTATGGCTTATTAGGGTGACCATCAAAGCCACATTAAAAATGCGAACTGTTTAAAGTCATGCTGTTTAGAAGGATAACTCAATTAGAAACTAAATATATCTCTTATGCAGAAAGAGACTAATGCCTTAATAATTACGGTGATCTATAAATAATGAAAAATTGAAAAATTCCTCAATTGGGATTATTGAAAGTATTCATTTATAATATTTAATTCATTGCATTTTCTGAAAAATATAGCATTAAATATTTTGATATAAAGCCTACATGTAAAATACTCTGAATTCTTTCCCAGAAGCAAATCCAGAATCATATTGGTGAATAAACACCAGTATTGCTCTGGCAAACAGCTACTTAAGAAATCTGCCCCCAATTAACCTTATAGAGAAATGAAAAACCATCTTCTAAAAACGAACACATTTATTTCTGTAAATATGTGAATTCCTTAGCATTTCTACAATGTTGAAATAAACTGTTTTCAATCTGTATTTATAGATCAGAGTTGGGAGCAATTTCTCTGTCCTTTACAAACAGCCTTGACTGCCTACTCTGAGTTCAAAACTGTCTTAAAATGTGTCATTTTTTGGTATACAAAAGGCATTCTAAAATTGTATTATGCCGTTATTGTGCTGAAAGAATGACCCTTGCCATGCTTTGTTTACTGAATGTCAAATTTTCATTTGTATTACAGCTGTGTACCATAGCAGTTTCGGTTTTGTATGAAGGGCAACTAATGCACAAAACAGTCAAACCACAGAGCAGTAATTAGTCTGGAAAAGATCAAAGTGTGCTCTTCTAAATCCAGCCAATTTGCTCTGGGTGTGCAAAACCAATAGTCTGTCTTTTGCTAAGGTCTCTTATTAATTTTTGCTTTCGTTTGTTGCAGAGCAGCTGTTTTACTGTCAATCCAACATCCTGCTTAAAAAAAAAATCCATTTTGATGCCACAAATGCAATTTCAATGGGTTTAGGAATAATAACCAGCTTTTTTTTCACCCCACTTCTAGGAGATAGAAACTTGAAAGTTTTCAGCATCTGTAAAGTGAAAGAAAGCAACAGAAGGCAGGGCCCTGTTTGGATTTGTTGCTCTAGAAAGAGCTGAAGCAATGTGATCTGTAAATATGTCTGCTTTTAGTGCTTTTAACCAGCTCTACCCTTATCACTATATGTCTATTGCTCTCTTCTCCTCTTAATATGAGGGTTTTTTTTTTTAATACTTGTGGTCAGATTGTGGTTTCTCACAGAAAAACCGAATGATCCAAATTATCAAATAAGTGCGATCCAGCAGGAAAAAAAATCCTTAAACAAATAGTTCGCACATCTCGGGATGAAAACACGAAAATAAGTACTATCACTTGCTATTTTCTTGATGTAATTATTATTATTTTTGAGTGAGTGTGGAAGTGGTAGTTGAAGATGATGAATAAACTTCATCATAGGAGGTAAGTGAATAGAACTTGTGAAGGGAAAGAGTACAACATCTTTGCTTACAAAATAAATATGATCTTGGAGAACATATTTTAAGTGTAGTCTATGCATTTCTCTCCTCCGGTTTTGTCGTTTCTCCTCTCAATATTCTCTCTGACAAAGTAGGGAGATAAACTGGTTGGTTTACTGATTCCTATTAATATGGCAGCTTTTCTGTAACTGTTACCTTGAACTCTGCTCAAATATTTTATATATATGTATATATATATATATCTTTAAAGTACATATCTTTCCTCTCCCACTCCCCCTGCTTGTGTTCCCTCTCTCTCTGGCTGTCTCTATCTCTGCTGAATGAATAAATAAAATCTTAAAAAAAAAAAAGGGGGCGCCTGGGTGGCACAGCGGTTAAGCGTCTGCCTTTGGCTCAGGGCGTGATCCCAGCGTTATGGGATCGAGCCCCACATCAGGTTCCTCCGCTGTGAGCCTGCTTCTTCCTCTCCCACTCCCCCTGCTTGTGTTCCCTCTCTCGCTGGCTGTCTCTATCTCTGCCGAATGAATAAATAAAATCTTAAAAAAAAAATAAAGTACATATCTTGAATGTTAACATGTATTAGCTGAATGAATGTATTTTTATGTGTCTGGTGTTGCAGCAATTTTTCTGGCTTCACAACAAACCATTTAAATTTGATTCTGAGTTACAGTCCACTCCAAATATGTGCCAAATATTTGTTTTAGTGTCAGTGTCACTAGCTAACTAGACAGTAAAATACAGCCAAGTAAAACGAAAGGTGTAATGATACACAGAATTAGCATAATGAGAAGAAGCACATACAGCGATTTATAATAATTGATTCATAAACAAATACGTAATGCTCCTGAAACACCTAAAAAGGTTTGTTCCAGAAATGTTTTCAATTGAACAGGAATTTAATGCTTTGGAAAAGCAACAAAATGATCATACAGAGAAGTTAAGGTATCTCTTTCTTCATGCAACAGGTGCAAATCAGCCACTAACTCCTGGTTTTACTCTCAGCTAATCATGACATACTAAATGAACTTGAGCTTCAGAGCTCTTCATCCTTTTAGAATATTAGTTCATGTCTTATTAAAATCCGCTGTTCCTTCTATTGCTCTTGTGATACATTCCATTTTCCCTACTCCATTCCGTTATTTGAGGGGCTTCGAAGATGATGTGTGATGGAAATACATCTACACTAGAAATGAAATAAATGTATCTGACATTTATAGCTACTATTGGATAAAGTCTTCATTTCAGGTTCAGATAAAATCCCATTGATTACCTTTCTCCAGCATCATATAGGCCTTAACCTGAATCTCTCTTTTAAGAAAACTTGAGGGGCACCTGGGTGGCTCAGTCAATTGAACACCTGACTCTTGGTTTTGGCTCAGGTCATGACCTCATGGGTCATGAGATCAAGCCCTGTGTTGGACTCCGCGCTCAGTGGGGAGTCTGCTTAAGATTCTCTCCCTCTGCCCCTCCCCCTGCTCGCACGCTCCCTCTCTCTCTTAAATAAATAAATAAATATTAAAAAAAGAAAGAAAGAAAACCTGAAATAAGGCATTTAGCAAGTAAAATGGCCCCAGGGAAGGTGTACACAATCTCATTTAGAAAATTCTGAAAATCTTTGGACTGAGATTTTTTTTGAAAGGTTTACTTATTTATTTTAGAGAGAGAGAGAGAGCACGCAGGGGGAGAAGCAAAGGGAGGAGGAGAGAGAATCCTCAAGCAGACTTCCTGCTGAGCTCAGAGCCCACACAGGGCTCAATCCCAGGACCTGAGCAGACATCAAGAGTTGGCCACTTAACTGACTGAGCCACCCAGGTGTCCCTGGACTGAGATTTTTTGAATTGAGATGTAAGTGATGTATAACATTACATTAGCTTCAGGTTTACAGCATAGTTATTCAGTATTTGTATATATTGCAAAATGATCACCACAATAAGTCTAGTTAAATCTATCACCATACTTAGTAACAGAACTTTTTTTCTTATGTTGAGAATTTTTAAGATCTACTCTCTTAGCAACTTTCATATTTACAATACAGTATAGACGAAATTTTTAAAGAAGATATTGGGGAGAATTAGACATTCTAGAAAACTCAATAGATTTTCTTTTTTCCAGAAAAGAAGAGAAACTAATATGCGAGCTGTGGATTGGTAGTCTCATTTACAGGTTAGACTGAATTATTGAGAGGGTGGTTTGTGAATTCTTGCAAAAGTAATTACCTCTGGCCAATGCAGTAAAGCAAGAAAAAGATTTAAAAAAATTCAAAGACTGGAAGGGAAGAGACAGAAAACTTAAAGACAACTAACAGACTCTTAAAACTAATAAGAGTTCAATGAGGTTGCTATATAGAAGACCAATAGTAACAGCAGCAAACGTACCAACAGAGTTCTTCTGTACTTGCACTAGCTACAAATATAATGGGAAGTATGATGCCTTGCATTATAGCAACAAAACTTGGAATTATCTATCTAGAAATTGACATAAGGAAATGTAGAAAATACTTTTGAAAACTACTAAATTCTATTAAAAGATAAAAACTTTTGTCTAATACGATCACAGCTTTTAGAGAAGAATTTGAAACATGGCAGGCACCGAAGAATTATTCATTGGATGAATGAATGAATCTGAATAAATGGAGAGAGATGCCATTCTCATCAATGGGAAAGTGAACATTGTAGAGCACTCAATTATTTTATTTTTTCAGTGTAGATCGAATATGGTGGGGGAAGCTGTAAGGAAAAGAAAGGAGACTGGAAATGTGGTATAAGGAAAGAAAAACAAAAAAAGTAAAAATAAAATAGTTGGCATGCAGGTTACTGATGATGATGGGGTGCCGTAAACCAATCAATTCAATAGTAGGTGCCTGAGAGCCAGGAGGGGCAAAAAGGTAGGCCGTGAAATTTTCAATTAATAGATGTTAGCAAATGAAGATATGAAGCTGGGACCTATGGCTGATGTGCTCGATAGTCCTCACCAACCAAGGAAAGTTTCATAAACCTATTGATGTGTTGACTTAAGCAAGGTAAGCACAAGGGGAAAGTCCTGTTCGTAGGTCCATATACTTAATGCAAATACACAGCGTAAAGAGAAGTGCCTTAACAATATCACATGTGGAAAAGATTTAAAAGTTCATTTTAAACTCAGTACAAATTAGCAGGACGATATAACTGACTTTTCCTCTCCTCAAAATAAAGAAAAACAATCTATTTTAAAGCTGCATTAATAAAGTAACAAACTGTGATCATACAAGCTGACAACTTTCAACTCTGTAAGCGCAGCCTTCTGCCATCAGTATTGATCTCCTACAGCATCTTAGATTTAGCAGGTATATAAACTTTTTCTCCTAACCTTGCTATTCTCTTGGTATTTTCTGTCTGGGAGGGCCTGTCTTGGTGAGAATACTGGGCCCCAAACTAGGGAGTCAACTCATCCTTATTTAGGTCTTTCTCTGGCAAGTTCTAGTCACTTCAGCCACTGTTCATCTCTCTGTCAATTCTGCTGTTTTAATTTAGGACTAATTATCTCTACTTGCCTGTCAAATAGTTTCCTAATTCATCTGTCTCCAAATTTGCAAGGTTATCTACACCATTTCTAGAGTATGCATTCAAAATACAAATGTGATCATGTTATTTCCCACCTCCAAACCTTTCAGTAGACGTTCATCCAGTCTTCCCATTGTCTATGTGCCAAATCTACAAAAATGTTTAGAGGGGCACCTGGGTGGCTTAGTCCGTTGAGTGTTCGACTCTCGATTTTGGCTCAGGTCATGATCTCAGGGTCATGAGATCGAGTCCCACATCGCACTCTGTGCTCAGCATAGAGTCTGCTTGTCCCTCTCCTTCTGTTCCTCCTCTCTCTTTCTCAAATACGTGAGTAAGTAAGTAAATAAATAAAATCTTTATTAAAAAAATCTTTATTAAAAAAAGAATGGAGCATGTATGAATTCAACATAAATATGTAAAAATAAGTATATAATGTAAATATGTCACACATCATAAAACATACACAAGACAAATTTAAAAAGGATGAGATATAATAGAGATTTAAATCATTCAAAATATCATTTATTAATAGAACAAATAAAAATAACTAACCTATTTTTGCAGTGTGCTTAAATGTTTCATTATTTTTTAAAATGTGTTTCATTTTTTAAAAACTTAACATTTACAAAGCTTAACATTTTTTTGATATAGTGATTCAAAGTTCAGTTTCTTTAGAGATTTGCTTTTTTTTTTTTTTAAAGATTTTATTTATTTATGCGACAGAGATAGAGACAGCCAGCGAGAGAGGGAACATAAGCAGGAGGAGTGGGAGAGGAAGAAGCAGGCTCATAGCAGAAGAGCCTGATGTGGGGCTCGATCCCATAACGCTGGGATCACGCCCTGAGCCAAAGGCAGACGCTTAACCACTGTGCCACCCAGGTGCCCCTTGAGATTTGCTTTTGATTGCTGCAGTGGTTAAACACAGGATACTTCAAAAACAAATAGAAGTGCATCATTAGCTATCACTAAAATACAATATTTATTTTTCAGTCCCATCCATCAATTCACATCTTTTTTTCTGAATTTTGGGTAATAAATTTTTATCTTCCATAATTTCAATCAGTTGTTCTATGGGCTAACTAAAAGGTGTTATATTTCAGTATTTTTTAACAAAACCCCACTGAAACCTTTTATTTGCAAAATTTTAGAACAAGTTAGAAAATTTAATTTTCATGCTTTTAAATGTGCAGACATGAGAACAATGCTTTCGCATTGCTTTTGGTAATGAAATCACACAATAATGGAAATATTGCCATTTCAAGTATGCTCTGTCGTCCATACATATTTCTTTTGAAAAACAGTTGGTTTTTCACTCATTGCTAAACTCCCACCTCTACTCTGAAAGGACAGATTGTCTATTTATTAAAGACTTAATTTTTTAGAGCAGTTTTAGGTTTACAACAAAAGTGAGAGGAAGGTACAGATTCCTCGTAAACCTACCGCACCCACATGTTTTCTCCATTAGCAATATCACTCAGCAGAATGGTATCAAAATATCAAAATGATACCAAAATATCAAAAATGGTATTTATCAAAGATGAATCTGCACTGACAAATTATAATTGCCCAAAGTCCATAGTTTACTTTGATGTTGTGTAATCTATGGGTTTGGACAAATACATATTAACATCATTATACCATCATCCAGAGTATTTTCACTGCGTTAGAACTCTGTGCTCCGTGTATTCATTTCCCCCATCCACCACCCCTGACAACAGCTGATCTTTTCACTGTCTCCGTAGTTTTTTGCATTTTCCAGAATGTCACATAGTTGGAGTCATAAAGTATGTACCCTTTGCAGATAGGCTTTCACTTACTTATATGCGTTTACGTTTCCTCCATGGCTTTTCACGACTTGCTCATTTCTTGTTAGTGCTGAATAATAGTTTATTGTCTGGATGTACGACAGTTTATTTGTCCATTCACCTACTGAGGGACATCTTGGCTGCTTCCAAATTTTGGCAGTTGTGAACAGAGCTGATATAAATGTCCCGGGGAAGATTTTTGTGTGGACGTAAGTTTTCAGCTCCTTTGGGTACATACCAAGGAGGAGGATTACTGGATCGTAGGGTGAGAGTATGTTTTGTTTAGTTTTGTAAGAAGCCACCAAACTGTCTTCCAAAGTGGCTGTATCATTTTGCATTCTCAATAGCAATCAACAAGAGTCCTTGTTACTTCACGTTCTTGCCAGCATTTGGTTTTGTCAGTGTTCCAGATTTGGACCATTCTAATGGGGGTATAATGTTGTTCTAATTCGCATTACTTTGATGAAATATGGGGAGAATCTCTTCATATGCTTATCTGCTATCTATACCTTTGGTGAGGTGCGTGTTCATAGTTTTGTCCATTTTTCAATTGAGTTACTTGTTTTCTTCTTGTTGAGTTTTAAGAGTTCTTTGTATATTTTGAATAACAGTACTTCATCAGATGATATCTTTTGCAAATATTTTCTCCCAGTCTGTGGTTTGTCTTCTAATTCTCTTGATACTGTCTTTTGCAGGACAGTGGTTTTAAATTTTAATAAGGTCCAACTTATCAATTATTTCTTTCATGGATCATGTCTTTGGTGTGGTATCTAAAAAGGCATGATCATACCCAAGGTCATCTAAGTTTTCTCTTATGTTATCTTCTAGAGTTTTATAGTAGTTTTGCATTTTACATTTAAGTGTATGATCCATTTTGGGTTAATTCTTGTGAAAGGTGTAAGGTCTGTGTTTAGATGAATTTTTTTGCATGTAGATATCTGGTTGTTCCAGCACCATTGTGCTGCCTTTGCTTCTTTCAAAGTCAAAGGGCAGCGACTGTCTTTATGGGGGTCTGTTTCTGTGCTCTCTGTCTTGTCCATTGATCTGTTCGTTCTTTTGCCAAAACCACATTATCTTTATTACCGTAGCTTAATTATAAATCTTTGTTCTCCTCCTTCAATACTGTGTTGGCTATTTTGGGTCTTTTGCATTTCCATAAATACTTTAGAATCAGTTTGTTGAAATTCATGAAATAACTTGTTGACGTTTTGATTGATGTTTATTTATCTAAAAACCCCCATCTGCGAGGTAGTATGACAATGGCAAATTATTCTCATCAGAGGAAAGGTAAGCAAATTTTGATTGTTTGTAAAAGGAAATTGTGCAACTCATCTTTATATATGAAAGTTCTTTTTCAGTTCTTTGCTGTGAGATAACAAATCTCTGTGTAATACCTCAGATTTTCATGATAATTTTTTACCTCATTAAAAAGAGATACTGAAATATTATAAAGATGTGGACATTTTAAAGGCTTTGTTTTTATAAAATTAATGCCATCAACAAAATAAAGTGTTCATCTGCTTCACCATTTTTGCACCTAAATTTGCATATAATAATGTACTTAATGAATTTTGCCATGGTACTAACTTTATCACTTTACTTTAGGGCCTTTTTTCTCTTTCTCTTTAGTCAATTTTCTATTTATACATACTATTTCCCTGACATAGTGTTTTCAAAAGATGTCAATACTAATGAGAATATATATTCTTCATTATATTTCACTTCACTGGCTCACCAAAAAGTTGTTCATGTATTTCATTATTGAGAGTGTAACAAATATCAGGAAGACACATATTAGAAACATCCATAGTTTTATTCTCAAGTGTTTAGCAATCCTCTAATACTCATTTCTCAAATATTTAGCTTTGTTTTCCATTTATTTATCTGATACATTTTTTAAAAAAGATTTTATTTATTTGAGAGAGAGAGTGCAAGCACAGGTGGGGGAAGAGTAGAGGGAGAGGAAGACGCATACTCCCACTGAGCAAGGAGCCTGATGCGGGGCTCAATCCTAGGACCCTGGGAACATGACCTGAGCTGAAGGCAGACACTTAACCGACTGAGCCACCCAGGAGCCCCTTGCACCCAGGTGCCCCTTATCTGATGCATTTTAATCAGTGTCTTAGGTTGGGTTCTCAAAAAAGCAGATCTTGAAAGAAGGATTTGAGTGGAAGTAGTTTATTTGGGAGAAGAGATCCCAGACAGCATAGATAATGGATGGCAGAAGTGAGAAAAGGAAGAGAATGATCCAGTAAAGGAGATGTCACCAAGCAGGTTCCTGCTATGGGCACCTGGGGCTCACTCCCCCTGGAGAGCTCAGGAGCTAGCACAGAATTTTTCTGAGTCGCACTTGAGGCACAGTAAATATTCTCCAACTCTTGTCTCTCATCAGCAGTCAAGAGTGACTGAGCACTTCTGGCCTACCTATTTGCAGATCTAGAGAGCCCTCAGATGGAGGGCTGTCGTGTGTGAAGATGCGGTCTCCGAGGCTCAGGGACAAGGTACTCAGAGGTATGTGAGCAGGGTCACTGTATCATCTGCTAAGGTCAACAGAAGGCCTTCAGAATGCTTTGGACCATCTTTCCTAAGGAAGAAAGAACAAGTATTTTTAATCAAAGTTATTACTGTTAAGTAAAAATCCTGCAAAAGAGGGATACCTGGGTGGCTCAGTCAGTTAAGCATCTGCCTTCAGCTCGGGTCATGATCTCAGGGTCCTGGGATCAAGCCCCTTATTGGGCTCCCTGCTTGGCAGAGAGTCTGCTTCTCCCTCTCTCTCTGCTCCTCCCCCTGCTTGTGCTTTCTCTCTCTCAAATAAATAAATACAATTAAAAAAAAATCCTGCAAAAGAATCTATTAATTTTTATCAAATTTAGAAAAAAATGGTAAGTCTTCATATTCTAGATGTAAATCCCTATCTTAGTCTTTATGTACGTATGTATGTGTGTATATATCTGTATATACACACACAAGTATATGCATATATATGTCAATGATTTAACAGATCTGAATGTGTCATTAGTATTTTTACCTGACACCGAGCTTATACAATGAAAAGGATCAGCTCTGCCTTTTTCTTAGGTCTTATTCTGCTTACCCTGTTAGTGTTACCTTCAGTTTGGGGTTTCTTTGAAAAGATCTTTCTTAAGTCACTTGTGTATTTTATGAGGGTTATTTACTTAAAAGTAGATAATATAATCCATACAGCTGCTTACCTGTGCACCATAAAATGCAACATTTTTGATCAAAGTGAAATGAATAACAGGGTGATGGCCAACTGTCCAGCCCTCCATGTTGTGGAATTCCTATTTTTCCTTCAGGATGCTTTGCTTACTTACTGTATATGACATGTGACAGTTTGATATTCAAATTTGTTGAGGTTGCCAGTGTCAATTCAAATGAAATATTAGTAAAGCTTAACATTTTCCTAATTCTTGGAGTAAAAATCAAATAAAATAGAAGTTCTCATATTTTACCTTCGTGGATCATTTTGTGGATCCCCTGGGTATGTATGGCCCAATTTGGAGACCAGTAGACTACAGGACGACCAGTAGACTACAGGACAGAGTTCAGGTGCCTTAGCTTGGCGTCCACAGTCCTCTGCCATTTGGCCCTTGCCTACCTCTCTAACCTAAGGTCTTGCTTTGTCTTGCCTTATACCCTGCATTTCAGTTATAATGAACTCTTTTGGAGTTCCCTCAATTTATCATGTTGAATCATAACATCAGAGCTTTTGTTTATGCTATTGTTTCTTCCCAGAATGCTCTTTCTCTTTGGACTACCTGGGAAAACCTCCTCTCTGAAACTTTTTCTGGCCCTTTCCCACTCCCCAGGGAGCACTGGAAACATACTCTTTGGAACATTATTGTCAACCCTAGCTTTCAGCCCTTTTGTTGAACCTATTTGCTAACATTCCTGGCTCCTCCTGTAGATTACCATCTCCCTGAAATCGAGGATGTTGTCCAGTTTATCTTTGTGTCTTCAGCATGTAGCTTCAAACAGGCACACAACCATGCTTGTTGAATTAATTATGGGGTCATAGTCCTGTCGTACACTGTCTTGGTCAGCCAGCACAGAGGATTGTGTTTAGCTCGGGATGCCTCTTGAAGGACTTGGAAACCTGATGTGTAGTCAGAGGAAAAGAATTCCAAACAATGTTATGTGAGTAACTGTAGCCTGGGACCAATGTATAGAATAACAGGAAAGAGGGATTTGGTTTTAATGTAAGGAAGAATTACCCAACAATTACAACTGCTTGAACACAGGATGAATGGCTTTGGGGTATGGTGAGGTTTTTTTGGTTTTTTCTTTTTTTTTTCCTTTTTGCCAGCGGAGATGTTGAAATAAAGCCTGAATAATAACCTTCTTGAGCAGACGGAGCAAGCGCTTTAAAGCATCTGGAGTGATCATGTTGAGTGGAGGAGAATTTAGCTAATCTTTCGATAGTAAGCAATCAGGCTGAGATTTGAAATCATTTGATATGTCGAGTGATGGGTCCAAACTTTAATAGATACTGTTTCAAAAAAAAAAAAAAAAGCAGTGATGCTGTTGTAAGCAAACAATTCCTCTGTAATCCAGAGCCTCTGGATCCGGGGAAGACACCACCGTAATGCTGCTTTGCCTTCTTAGGAGCCAGGCCACGCAACCTTTGAGCATGTACTAATGCTGTTATTTTTCTTGGTGAATATACTCACATTTAACTCGCTTCCTCTTCATCTGAGAGGCAGAATACCTTCACTCTGACTAACCATGAATTTAAAATTTATGGTCCGAGAATCCATAACAAAGTGATAGTGTCTCTTGAGTATTGGAGAAGCAGCAGGCACCTTAATCTTCTAGACATTCACGGCTGCCTGAGACAGAATTATATAAAATATTGAATCAATTAAACTTAATTCAATACATACATAATAAGCATATGTCACAGGCATAAATAACACTGTTGACAGTATAACATATTCTAATTTTAACACCTTTAAAAGGCGTGAGTCTTATAATATGGAAACTGAGGCTTGGTGGGGTAGAAGGCACTTGGCTCAGAGCTGTAAAACTATCTGGTTTCAGAACGTAGGCCACAATCTATCACATCCAATTCCACTTCTGTGGGTTTCTCCGTTACATCACGCTGCCTCGAAAGTATAGCATGTGGTTGTGACCCTGAAGAACTTTTGCAATCTCATGAAGGGATGAGACATATTTGTAAAACAGTTAGAGAACAACAAAAGTAAAATCAAGTGTAGTGAGTGGGTTACAGTTGAGGAGGAGCTTGGAAGGTCAACAAGGTGAGAAATCACAGGCTAAAGGATATGGAAATTTTTATTAAGAGCAACTTTGAAAATAGCTCTGAAAGGTAATTAGGCTTACAAAATTTTTTCTTTGGTTCCCAAAGTGCATGTTGGCTTTGTCTACATTCACCCGCGCCTTTCCTTCTCTTTTATTTCTTTTTAGTTTGACTACTCTCTATCATACTGGCCAATGGGACGCAAGCATCTAATTGCAGCAAATTCTTATACATTCCAAGTGACCCCCACAAAAACAAGTTGCCATGGTAACCGAACAAAAAGGGACTAGAAAACAGAAGCAAAGTATTTACTTAATGTCTGATGGGCTCTCTGCACAATTTTCATTAGACCTGTTGCTGGCTTTCTTTTAGGTTTGGGTGCTGGTCACTACTTATTTTTTAAGCTGTTAAAAGAATGAAAACTTTATCAGGCCCTTTCGTATAGAAAATTGTACCAAGCAGTGAAATCACAGCAATTGATTTTTTAAATATATGAGTCGTATTTAGAAATGTTGATTCATTACATAGAATTGACCCAGAAGCTTGCAACTCTTGCCATTGGAATTCGAGAGAACAGCAGGGCCATTTGATGGTAGTAAAAAGTCCTTTAAGAATGTTACAGAAAAGGGAGGTAATAGTAGATTTGAAATAATTTTGTTAAAGATCCTGCTCTTTATTTTTGCCACATCAATAATAAAAGTCTAATCAGTTGGCATAGATACTTCATTGCTAATTATTTTACGTACAAAGTCGTTAATTAATAGACTATATAATTAATATGGTCTACTGTGTTCCAGCTTGTTTTAAACTTTGGGTGAAGAAAGATTTTCACAATGAGACACAAAGTCATTTCGGCTCATGATATATGTATGACAGTTTTTGAATTGGGGAATAGGACCCACTCCCTTCATCCCTCCTATTGTCTTGGTACCTCTTTGAAGTGCAAACACATGAGAACTTCAAAGGCAGGCCAGGAAGGTGGCATCTGTAGCTTCTGGCAGGCTCTGAAGGTATAGACAGATAGACTGCATGTCACTGGGTGCTAAGTTTGTTTGGGATCTTGGCACGAGGAACTCTGCCTTTAAGAAAAGATCATTAGAATCTGCATACAGTAAATAGCTTCAGCTGGCACTTGCTTTTACGAATCACACTCACCTGTATCTTGCAAAAAAGTGATTCTACCACATCAGTGACATTTGTAGGAGTAGAAAACAAAGCTGGATGCTTGTTTGGAAGTTTAGTTCAGCAGGAGGGAAAAAGTTACTCAATCCAGGCATAGGTCTTCTATGCACTGTTCCTGCTCTGTGATACAGGTCCACCCTCTTGCATATACAGAATTAGCTGTATTGTACTAAAATGCCTTTTTTTTTTTTTTGCATCTTTCTGTGTTAATTCTCTTAATCTAGCAGCTGAGCGTGGGATTCTTGCAGTTTGATTCTCCTTCAATGAAAGGATTTATCTCTTAAGAATAGAGTAAATTCAATGCCAAGCTGATTCAACTCTAGGGTCACAAGGAAAAAAAGGTAAGAAAATATAATGTAAATTTTTTCCATATAAGGAACACTTGTTTGTAACAACAGTGACAAAATACATAAGAGAATGTTCATTATGTATGTCTGTATTAATGCCTCACATGTGATCGATCTCATTTTTGTACTTCGGGATGTTTGTCTAATCATTCTTCTTTCTGAATTGGGCTGTTTATGTGGAAGCTGTTAATGTGGGCTTCACCAGTATCATTGCTACCATTGGCCATACAGGAAGATTAGAGCCAGTGTGATGGCAAGTTCCTATTTGAAGTATATCTGTGTTGTAACCTCTAATTCAGTCATTATTTGGAAAGGAGGTGGTAGGTTTGAGTGAATTTTTGGAGCCAGGATCCAATAAGAACACATGTCATTGAGTTCTAGCCTAAAGGTTAATTGAGGCAGATTTTACTCTGAGGGCAGCGTTGGTAGATATATCCCCAACCTAAAGCTTCTGCATAGGATACCCAGTACACATACAGAAAAGGCCAGGCTTTAAGGGCCTGAAGTCAACATCAAAAGAATCCTGTGAAGAGTTCTCTACTGAGGTTAGGGAGATTAGGAGTGTAATTTTGTCCTTTGTCTATCTCTGGTGAAAAAATATAGGCTGGAGAAAAGAAACGATTTCTTCAAAATTCTTTCTGATTTATCCCACAGCAGCATTTAAATACTTGGTTTTCTAACTTATGAAATGATTGCTATTGACTTTTCCTTGTTTAACTAGAATTTATTCATTGTTCCATTTCTTTCTAGTGAGCAAAATGCTAATGACTTTTCCTGGGTGTAGTCTTAATAGTCTCAATTATCTGAAACATTTATTTAGAGTCTTCAGTGAGTGGCCTAAGGATAATTTAAAAAATTACTCCCCTCCCCCAAACAAAAACACCACCACCATCTCCACTTCCACAGTGGCCTTTCCTTGAGTGCATAAAGGATCTAGTAAAACAACATCAGCTGCTTTCCATTTTTTTTTTTTTTTAATTTGTTAGCCAGAGTCTGGTGAGGCTCCTCGGTAATTCCCTTAAGTGTCCAAAGGAATCGCTCTCTTTCTTTGGCTTCCTCTCTCCCACAGGGCCCATTATCTCTATTAGCCTGCCTTAGAGAAAGAAGGGACATCCGTGACATGGTCTAACTTCTCTGAAGTCAAGGATGCCTTCAAAAGCAAAGTTTGGGTGGCTGGGGAAGGGGAGCGAGGAAGGGCACAACAGGGAGGAGGGAAGGAATTGTAAACAAAGCCAGGGACTGGCCCATTCTTCCTGGGCATTCTGTGGAACCTCTTTAGAGGCAGTGAAGAAAGTAAAATCTAGAGGCATCTTTTAAAAACTGCTGTTTAACCTTCTGACTTTTTTCTTTTCTTTCTTTTTTTTTTTTTTAAGATTTACTTATTTATTTGAGAGAGATGGGGGTGGAGAGGGACAGAGAGAGAGGCAGAGAGAGAATCCCAAGCAGACTCCCCACTGAGGGCGGAGCCCTGACTCAGGGCTCGAGCTCAGGATTGCCAAGACCATGACTGAGTCACCCAGGCGCCCCTAAATTTCTGACTTCTTAAGCTGATCTACATAAGGAATGANGGCAGAGAGAGAATCCCAAGCAGACTCCCCACTGAGGGCAGAGCCCTGACTCAGGGCTCGAGCTCAGGATTCCCAAGACCATGACTGAGTCACCCAGGCGCCCCTAAATTTCTGACTTCTTAAGCTGATCTACATAAGGAATGAAGATGAGAGAAATATTGTAAGCCAGGTGGCCGGGTATGAACCTAATCCAATTTTCACTGAAGTTTGTAATAGTTTTGAAGGGACCATTGCATTCTCTGTTTTTGAAATATACCAGAGGAACCAAAATGGGCAAGTTCTGACATCTCATGGTTTTCCCTGGAGCAAGATCTAAATACCCTCAAATGCTACCCCAGTTAGAGGAGTGTGAGCTTTACAGATATCAGTCCCAACAAGAAGCCACAGATTTTTTTTTTAAGTTTACACCTTAAATAGTTTTGGGTGAAGTATGATTAAGAAGGAGGGAAATTATGAAGAGAGAAGACAGGAAATTCTCTTCTTGAGTGAGTGATTTGGATTTCATTTTTCAAAAATTAGCCAGTAGTTTCTCTTAGTAGCGTGTCATGCAAATATTTAGTTTGTCTTAGGGAATTGAGGGCAAAATTCCACTTCCAAGGAATAAAAGGTTGAGGATCAATTAACTTTACTATTTAAAAAAAAATAACTCTTTTTCTGAGTATAAAAACGGTCCATATCCATTATAAAAAAAATAGGGAAAAGAAATGAATTCCACATTACATAAAAATTGTAATAATTTGCAAAACCTTCTTTAGTTGCTTACTAGCATTAGAAGATGCGGGACAGTGAGGGAGAAACCTTCTTTAATGTGGCTGTAAAGGAAGAAAAGAGATTTTTTAGGTTCGAGGCTCTGTGGGACCCGTCACCTTCTCTCTAGTGCCGAGGAACTACTGTCCTTGAATCTTATTCACCGTAAACCCCTTAATATATGTGAGCAACAGGACTGTATGGGAATCAACTTGGGGTTGCAGTCCTAAAAGAAGGCTTCTCCAAGGACAGTTGTCTAGCACCAGCTGCTGGCTTGGCAACCAGATCTAAAGCCCTAGGAAGACCTCTGTGCAGGGACCAAATAGACAATATGGGCCCCAGAGAGGTCCCTCCACAAAAACCATCCCTCTTTAACCTGGATCAAAATGAGTTCTCAGGCCTACCATGTAGTTGGGAGATCCCCAGGGTTAGCACTCCGGAGTGGGATTAAGAATCACTTCCATATGGGGTGAATTGTGTGCTTTGGGCTTCATCCCCCAACAAAATGACAGTTTTCCAAAATTAGCTGAGTTGATAAGATATCGTGTACTCTTTGGCATGTTGGTATTTTTGATTCAGGAGTGGAGAAACGATTTTGTATATGTTGACTTGTAGTGAGTGGCCAAGCAAAATGTTGGGTGTTCCTGGAAGGCTGAGGTTGTCATGACCGTGGCCTGGCTCTGCAGACCGTCACCAGGAATCTGGGAGGCAGTGGGACTGGTTCATGTTGGTGGCAAGTTTGGGTGATAGTGGGACTATAATTTTGGGCTGTTCTTCCAGGTTGATGTGAGGGAACACTATGTATTTGTGAATGATTCAGAAATCCAGGGGTCTTCAGTGAATTGAAAAATAATTACGAAAATCCTGACTTGTTGGTTGCTTTTATGTTTCTTCTCAGATACATTTAGAAGGAAAAATGGGAGTTGCACCATCCTTTTCTTTTCCCCTTTCATTTGCCCTGATTATAGGAGGAGGGGCTGCAATATTGGTTTAGTCATCATACCTTCATAATTTCGTTGCAGTTCAAGATGTTCTCTTGTGAGAATCAGCAACACGGGGCTGTAATGTGACATCTGTTTTGCATAATCAAAATATTCTTTTGCTGAGCGAAAATGCCTTTTTAATGCTTTGGGGGTGACCCTCGAGACAATGCTTTCTCTGCTTCTGTACGGTCTATGAGAAAATAAAAGGGCTTTAAGAAAGCTTTTCAACAGGAGTCGTAAACCTCAGAACAATTGGAAACAAACAATAGCCATAGCCTTTCCCACCCAAAGTGTCTTCTGTGTGCCTGCCCCAGAACCAGAGGGAGAAGGAGATGTATGTGTACATTTATCTGCAGGTTGGAAGCTGGAGAGAGGACTGAATTGCAGGTGAGCTCTGCACTTTGACTTCTTAGTGAAGTGGCTGCCTCTGTGCCACCTGTTGCTAGCACGGTGGAGCATCAGCTCTGGCTCAGCCCCCGCACCATTGATAACTCTGCTTAACATCACCCCGGGGGAGGCTTTATTGGAAGCCCAGTCACTTTGCCTCAGCAATGGTGTACATTGGCGCCCCATTCAACCCTTTTTTCCGACATTAGCACATCTGAATGGGCCACCAGTGAAGCCATTCAGTGAGAACATGCAGCCAGGGTTTCTGGGTGGCCCAGAGCTGAGCTGAGAATTCTCGTTAATGGACTGCCAGACTTAGCCTATTGAGGTACATGAACTCAGTGACCAAAGAAAAGTGAGACAAAGATGTCCCTCACGGGAACATGTAGGTCAGAAGTGGACAAAAGCAGACATGGACCAGTCAGAGCTATTTGATTACTGAGCTGAAAAGGGAACACGGATCCCCGTGGGGGGTGGGGTGGGCAGCGCAACTGATTTGACAGAAATCTCAAAAATGCCCGCATGCTCTGAGAGCAAGGCATTTACCAGAATTGCAGGTGGCGTGTGAAGTTATTTTAAAAATGTTTTTTCCTTCTACTTGTCTTTGTGGTAATTTCCTATTTGGTAGTACTTAGAAAAGGCCCCCAATAACTCGAAAGACAAGAAAGGGTCACCAAATTGAACTGGAAAAAGCGTTCTTAAAAGGGAAAGGTGATCACGGGCAACATTCCCCACACTACTGGTGTTCAGTTAGTTTCAAGCTCTTAAAGGACCAGAAAATGTGCTTTGGGAACCAGAACTTTTACAAGTGTAGGATTATAACTTTCATATATGCGCATAATTTCGAAAACTTCTACCCTAAGATACAGGGTAAAAAACGGGTTTTTGAAGTTTTGCAAAAAGATAAAAGAACAATTGAAAAAGGCTGAAGGATCATTTTGGATCAACACGGTCAATAACAGCATGCTTAATTATGATTGACCCCAGACTGTTGCTTCTTGCTGTGTAAGTTTCTGTAGGACAGACGTCAGTCCCTCAAACTTAAATATGTGATTATGCAAATATCTAGAGATCTACTATTCAGATGCTCATGAAATTTGAAAAGTGTTCTGTAATTTTTCAAAGTGACATTTTAATAACAGTATGAACAATTCATGTCAAACCAAGCTTACTTATCAAAACTTGATTAAAAATTTTATAACTTCTTGGGAGGGGGGTGGAGGGATGGGGTAACTGGCTGATGGACATTGGGGAAGGTATGTGTTATCATGAGCATTGGGTATTATATAAGACTGATGAATCACAGACCTGTACTCCTGAAACAAATAATACATTGTATGTTAATTAATGGAATTTAAATAATAAAATAGAATAAAAATTACAACTTCTTGAGATAGCAATATATTTTAAAATGTTCCAAATTTTGGTTTTATAAAGATTTTGGGAACGTAAAAATACCCGTAATCCTATACTATAAAAGGAGCTGAGAAGAAAGTGTTTTTTATTGTGTCATATATAATGCAACTGTTTTTATGAGGGATATATTCAATTTTAAAAGCGTGACTGAAGTAAAAGGAAGAGTCACATCTTAACAAGAGAGTCATATCCATTTATACTAAAACAATTTTGTGAGGAAGACCACCTCAGGGTCCATTTTGGTCCATTGTATCCGTAGTGCGATTGAGACCGACAAAGGTTTAGGGGATTGCCAAAGGCCTACCTAGTACCTGGACTTAAAAGTACCACTTTATCTCGTTATGTTTTATCTGGAATTGTTTCATAAGAGTAGGAATCAGTCTTTCTTTGTTAAGGGCTAGAATCTTTAAATTCAGAAGATATTCTACCTCCTGTTGAGTTTATGAAAGGTAAAATTGATTTACATGCTATCTATCAATCTATCTTTGTTGTAATACTTTCATTAAATGTTTTCCCAACATTTTAAATCTCTAGTAAGAGTTAACAAGAAAACCTTTGATACGATTCAGCTTTTCTCATTTTGGCATTTAAAAAATCAGTTCCTGGCTCTCCTGGGTGGCTCAGTAGCTTGAACACCAGACTCTTGGTTTCAGCTCAGGTCATGCTGTCGTGGGTTGTGGGATCGAGCTCCATGGCAGGCTGCCTGCTCAGCGGGGAGTGTGCTTGAAGGTCCTCTCCCTCTGCTTTTCCCCTTACTCATGTGTACACTGTCTCTCTGTCTCTCTAAAATAAATAAATAAATCTTAAAAAAAAAACCAATTCCCTTTCTTTCCACCTTCATGATAAGAAATCTTAGCTTTCTTTTGTTATATGTTGTCTACTCCACTTTTAATATTTCTCCTTTAGGGTGCTTCGGCTACATGGTAGGACAGCTTTATCTGTGTTATTCAGAGCAACTTGCCTTTGGAAACTTCAGTGTGAGTCCACAGTTGCTTTCTAGTGAAGAGGTCCAGAATATGCCACCCCCAGATAGGTCCCATTGGCATAAGGATTACCTTGATCTGAAGGCAATTGAGAAAGACATAGGAAAAGCTCTGTCTTCCCCATTTCTGACTAAAAGCAGGGCAGAAATTTCCTTTTTTTTTTATTATGTTATTTTAGTCATCATACAGTATATAATTAGTTTTTGATGTAGTGTACCATGATTCATTGTTTTGTGCAGTACGTGCCCGCCTTAATACTCATCACCAGGCTAACCTGTCCCCTCACCCCCCTTCCCTCTAAAACCTTCAGATTGTTTCCCGGAGTCTGTAGTCTCTCATGGTTAGTCAGAAATTTCCATTTGTAAAGGGGTTCCCATGTCCTGTAGCAGGAAGACCAGTGATAGCACAAAGATGAGTCTGCCTCACAAACCTTACTGAACAGCTACCTTCCCACAATTTACCGCTTCTAGGAGCCCTGACCTCTTTCCTGTGTCTAGCCATTTCTCCACAGCTCATCACTCTTGGTTAGAATGATATATAAGCCTCCCCCAGACGTAGTCTAGCCAATTCTTTTGGTTTTCACTTTTCTGTGATGCCCCCGTGCATGATGTTAATATTAACATTAGTACACTTTGTGTGCCTTTTTCCTGTTCGTCTGCCTTTTATCTGTTTAATTTGAAGGACTCCATGTTCTGAATCTGAGAAAGTAGAGGAAAAGTTTTGTCTTCCTTACATGAGGTAATCACTGAATTCTCTGCCTTTTGCTCCACTAAAGCTTATCATACTGCTTTTTCTCCTTCGGTTTCCAACTCTTCAGCATATTGTTCTTTGATGTTGTCTTACCCAGCATGGTTTTCAAATCTCATTTGCATTATTCTTTTCAGTTAAAAGTTTAAAGTCTCAAATGCCTCACTGTTAGTTAGAAATGTCTTGGCAATGAGTGGAAATGGTCCCACTGTAACATCACCTTTGTTATCCATTTGGAGGTCATGTCTTGGGTTTAGTTAGAAGAAATGGCAATTTGTAAAATTCGAAGCCATCTTTTCTAGAAGCAGTTAATCTTTGGGTTCTCTTTTCAAGGACAGTGGCTTTAAATACCTAAATTCTGTTCAAAGATCCCGTCAAAACAAAGTTGGCATAAATCAGTCCATTACTATCTGCTGAAATTTCAAAGCTTTCTCATATACAAATTAATGGAAATAGGGGTTAATTTGGATTTCCATTCATTTATTTTTCCACCAATGAAACTGCTGGGTTTGGATTTATTACTATATTAATAATATAATAATAGTTTCCATTTAGCCAATGATACTGTGTATGAGGGAACTGTGTTAAGCATTTGACATGCCTTCTCTTACTGAATCCTCACAACAATGCTATGAATCAAGCACTTTATTATCTCTGTCTGACAGATGGGAAAACTTGAACATTGAGAGGTTAAGTGACTTGCCCATGGTTACCTGGCTATTAGTTGGGAATTGGGTAGTTTTTGGAAGTAGTCTAGTCCTGGTTCCTTTGAAGAAGCAAGAGCCTCATTAATGATTATATCTTACTGTGCACTGTGAGTGCCCTTTCTTTTTATATTTATTGATGACACATTTTGCCTTCCCAGTAGTTCAAGGTCTCTTAAGGGCACAGCCAAGGACAGGGAAACGAAACCTAGATATGTCAGACCACCAGGGTTGTAGCCAAGACTCATGACCGGAGGGGCTGTCATGGCTGAAGGGCTGTGGGACATGCTCAGCATTCCAACCAGCACATGGGTATATTTTTATCAGGAACTTGTTTTTCAACATTGGCAGCTGGCTAGACAGATGTGCTAAAATGCTCTTATTCTCATATTCTTATTATGCTTGCTGATTCTGATTTCTCCTCCTACACATCTCCATTTCTTTTATCATTCAAATGGTCTACCTTCTGATTTGGTTTTTCTAGGGCACAAATGAAAATATTTTCTGAATTGCGGACGTCCAAATGATCAAATAATGCATTATAACCGTTAGGTGTGTGCTGTTCGGGCGATTATTGTGCTGTGAAACCTCACCCAAACTTCTGGTTCGGTTGCCTTTATAGTTTTCACCAACTCAAGAAAGAGCAGCATTAGGCGTAATTATCCATTTTGACAAATTGGGGCACAAATCGATCACATCTTATATTAACAACAGATGAGTTTCAGGACTCACTATCCCCAAACATAGTACTTTGGCATATTGACTCTTTTAAGCTGAAGAAATTTGAGAAACAGGGGCGCCTGGGTGGCTCAGTCGTTAAGCATCTGCCTTCGGCTCAGGGCGTGATCCCAGAGTCCTGGGATCGAGTCCTACATCAGGCTCCTCCGCTGGGAGCCTGCTTCTTCCTCTCCCACTCCCCCTGCTTGTGTTCCCTCTCTCGCTGGCTGCCTCTCTCTCTGTCAAATAAATAAATAAAATCTTTAAAAAAAAAAAAGAAATTTGAGAAACAGCATGTGCAGGAAGGACTTTCTAACCTTCCCCTGAAGCAGGTTGTGAAAGCTTCGTGTGAGAATTGACTTCCCTATACCCAGAGGAAAGGGAGCATCCTTCTCTCTGAAGATGAGGGGACACAGAAAAGGAGGAGCAGAATGAACAGGCCTTTGCTAAGATTCCCTGTTTACTACACCCACCCCATGCCCTTTGTCCCATCATATCTTCCCACAATTTTCCACTCTTCATCAAACCTAATATAAAAATTCTCAGGTTTAATTATTTCTTCGGATCTTCACTTCCTTATAAGGCTCCTGTGTCTTGTAAAATGTATATTAAATAAATGTGTGTGCTTTTCTCTTGGTGATCTGTCTCTTGTTAGAGCGGTCCCAGAAGGCCTCCCCTATACAACTTATAGGAAGGTGTTATAAATGATCTGAGATTGCTCAAGAAATAGGAGGACAAGCACTGGTTGTAGGAGAAGGCAGACATGATGGAATATACACCTGCCTCCCTCTGGTCCTCCAGGTTCCTCCACAGCGGCTACAAGGGTGGCAGTCATAGCTGGTGCCACTTCACTAAGGAGAAGCACAAAACATGAACTTTTTACCATCACCATGGGAATTTTAAAAAATATGGAGGTCTAGGTCCCACCCCAGACCAATGAAATAAAAATCCCTAGGGGTGGGGCCCAAGCATCAGATTTTTTCAAAAGCTCTCCAGGTGATTCCAGTGTGGGTTGAGAAGCTCTGATCTCGCATAGTAGACAGAGGAAGTATTACCATGAATAACTAGGTTCTTTAGGAGATACAGAAATTAGGGCTAAGCCCTGATCCCTGTCTTTAAGGAAATTTTCATTTGGTTGATGACACTTGCCACAAAAATGGTCACTAACAATATAATGCAGTTGCTCGTTGTTAGTGAGGTCAGAGTTTTAGCAGAAGGCGCTTACCAGAGTGTGAGGCATGTAACGGAGGCTAAAGGACCTCCACATCCTATCCTCATTCCACCAAGTAGTCAGAAGAGCGCCTTCCTATGCGCCAGGCATTTTTTTAATAAACCTCATTAAATCTCAACTGCGTATCACTTAGATGTTATTCTCATTTCGGTGCAGAAACCTAAAGCTTGGAGATATTCCTTGCCTGAGGTCTGAGAGGCAGGCTTTGAATGTTGGTCTGTCGGGAGCCAACATCCATCTTCTCTAACCATTAAGTTATACCATTTGGTCTTGGTAGGTGCGTGGTCAGTAGTTTGGAAGAGCTGCATGCCATAAAATGTTAAACATTTTAATATGTTTACATTTCTTATTTTTTCAACTGTATATTTTGAAAATTTCCAAATCATAGTAAAGTTGAAAGAATAATACATCGAATGCTGTATATCTTTTATCTATATTAATCAATTATCAACATCTTACTCCGTCTGCTTTATTTTGCCCTCTCGCTGTTTAAGACATACCTCATTTTATTGTACTTTACAGATACTGCACTTTTTTACAAATTGAGGGTTTGTGGCCACCGTGCATCGAGCAAGTCTGTCCACACCATCTTCCCAACAGTGTTTGCTCACTTTGCGTCTCTGTGTCACATTTTGGGGATTCTCACCATGTTTCAAACTCTTTCATTATTATTATGATTATTAGGGGGATCTGTGATCAGTGATTGCACTTTCTGAAAGCTCAGATGATGGTTAGCAGTTTTAGCAATAAAGTATTTTTTGATGAAGATACGTACTTTTTTTAGACATAATGCTATTACACACTTAGTAGACTACTTAATATAACTTTTATATGCACTGGGAGGCCGCAGAGTTCTTTCAACTCGCTTTACTGTGATACTTGCTTTATTGCCGTGGTCTGGAAGCAAGCTTGCGGTGTGCTGCTACAGCTGTGCCTGTCCTTATGTATATATGTGTCTTTGTTGTTCTTGTTGTTGTTGAACCGTTTAAAAGGAAGTTGCAGGTGTCGTAATAATTGTACCCGTGAACACTTCAGCATGAGCTGCCTGAGAATAAGGACAATCTCCCGTATCACCACGGTACTATTCGCACCTAAGGAAATTAACACTAATTCAATTTTGTCATCAAATGTACAGCCCCATTGAAAAATTTCCCCAGTTTTGGGGCGCCTGGGTGGCTCAGTTGGTTAAGCATCCAACTCTTGGTCTTGGCTCAGGTCTTAATTCCAGGGTCCTAAGTTCAGGCCCTGTGTTGGAGCCTACCTAAAAAAAAAAGTTTTCTCAGTTATACCCCATATGTCTATTCAGTTGCTTTTTTTGACCCAAGATTCAAGCAAGGTTTATTAGTTTCATTTGGTTGTGATGTTTAGAGACTTTGAGACTGTAAGTAGTCTCTTCTGTTTCTGATACTGACTCTGTTTTGAAGATCTAGGTCAATTGCTTTGCGAATGTCTCCCTTTCTGGGATTTATCTTGTTTTCTCATGACTGCATTCAGGTTAAACATTCTTGGCAAGAATACTGGATAGGTGATGTATATTTCTTATTGAATCCATCAAGAGGCACATATGCAGTTGTCCCATCATTGATGGTGCTAAGTTTGATCATTTGGTTACAGTGGTGATGGCACACCTACTTTCCCCATTGTAAAGTTAACCTGTGTGGGCATATTTTTAAACCAATAAACCCAGTGATTTTAGCATCCATTAGTGATTCTTACATAGTGGGTTAAGAAACGGTGCCTTTTTTTCAGTTCTGTCATGTTCTTAATATTTATTAGCTGTTGTATTAACCGTATGGCTCAAGCTGCCGTAACAAAATACCTCAGACTGAGTGGCTTAAGCAGTAGAAAGTATGTGTGTTTCTCACGCTGGAGGCTAGTAAGTCCAAGATCAAAGGGTCATCAGGGTTGGATTTTGGCAAGGCCGTTCTTCCTGCCATGTAGATGCCTGTCTTCTTAGTGTCTTCACATGGCCTCTTCTGTGTGGTGTGTGGAAAGAGAGAAGCCCTTGGTGTTTCTTCCTTATCATGGAAGGATACCAATTCTATAGGATTAGTCGTATCCTTATGGCCTCGTTTAACCTTAATTACCTCCCTAAAGGCCCTATCTCCAAATATAGTCACACTGGGAGTTAGGGCTGCAGCATATGAATTCAATCCGTAACAGTTGGTATTCTTCTGTAAAATAGAGCTTTCCTCTTTTATTTTTCCGTTTCTGTCCTCTTCTCTCTTCTCTCCCCCCACTTTCTTGTTCTTCTAAGTTTCACTATGGACTCATGCATTTATTTTTCATTTAGTGTATTATTCCCATCATTCATTTTGATGCTCAAAGTGGGATGTGGCTGCAAACCAGACCAGTATTCGTTTGATGTGACTCTGTTGGTGTTTAAGCATCTCCTTGCTTCCTGAACAAGTTGTTCAACGCTACGAATCAGTCATTTCTCCAAGGAAACTTCGTTTCTTTTAGCAGGAGTTGCCACTGTCTGTGTGATTGTTATTACTAGCTATGATTACCTTGCAACTCTGTTATTTTTAACACAGTTCTCCATATTATAGCTATCAAAACTGTACCAATAGAGACGTTATTAGAGACTAACTCTTCAAGAGTACAGTCAGGCATTTAGTAAGCATTTGACAGGCTTTCAAATGGCTTGGAACATAACATATACCTAGTAAATATTGGTGAATGAATGAATGAATGGCCTTGAATTATGGGGTTTGCTTGGTCTGCTGGGAGGGTCTTCTAACCCAAGTGAGTTCATCCAGGTTGTAGTGAGTGGAAGAGATTGGGATTCATTCTAGTATTTTATCTACATTTTCAGCCTGTAGCCCCCTCTCTTGTTATTGAGCAAAATCCAGATTCGCATGTCCTGACCCTCTATAAACTCTTATGGTTGTTTTCCCAGGAAGCAATTCTATGGAGTCTCTCACTCCTTATCTATGGTTCTCAGTGCATCCCTTCAGATTTCTAGGGGGATGAGATAACTTAACTTGAAAAGAATACTTGAAAAGAAATATTTTTCCTGGTTTTACAACCTAACTAGCTAAGGAATTTTTTTTCATAGATGAAGAGAATCCAGTTAAAACGAAGCTAGGAATACAGATTTCAGAGCTCTTGAGACTCTCGTATATTTAGTATCTATTCTGAGGAACAAGGATTCAGCCACAACCACTCTTTGAGGATCTATTTACTGTCAAAGTGTAATTGGATTTTGATATAGCAGTTCATTTTGGTGAGGGTGAGGATAGGAAGGTGATTACAAAGTAACAAACAAAATGTAAGTGATGGTACCTTTGATTTTTTTTTTTTTTCTTTTCCTGCTCCTGGTTCTTTATAGATACTGGGAATAAACCCCTTATCCCCCACAGTGGTCTTAGAAAACAAGGCGTACACTTCAACTCCTTCTGCTGTGAATAATCCATTGAAGCCAAACAGTATTATGCTAGATTCATCAGTGTTCACACAAAGGTCATATCCTTACATATCTCTTTGAATTTGTGGGACGCATATGGTGTACCACTTCTATAGAAGAAATATTTTCATTTTAGAATTCAACTTTTGTAACCTTTGGCAACATGGAGTATCAATGGCTCTTTGTTGTTCAAAAAAAAAGTAAAACTGTAAGCTATCCCCAAGGATATGCAGGGCGTTGCTATAGCAACAGAATCTGCCTCCCAGCACCGCAAGAGAAGCTATGAATAAAAGATGGTGTTCTAAGGACAACAGAATAGAAGAGGTTGTTTCGATCCTTCTAATACCTGAAATTTGCTGTTATTTTGTTAAATGCAAAATAAAAATCTTGGGAAAAGGCCCAGTTCACTAAAAGGATGAATTTCTATATTGTACTTCAGATGTCATGGGGAAAAATACATGCTGAATAGAGTCAGCCCATGGTAGGAAGACCAGGGAAGGGCCAAAATATTCCATTTACGTTTTCTATTTGTTTAGTGTTTGCTTCGGATAAAAGAACTCAAAGACAAAAATGTTACCTGGACATACAAAAAGCGGGACTATTTTAAATTCTGAACCAAAATAGTCTTCTGGTTCTATATTTGAGCATAAACACATTTTTCATAAAAGATAAGGCAAAACAAAACGCTCTAATTTCAGCTTGCATTGTCTATTCTGAATCCAGTTACTTCATGTATACCCACTTTGGTCACTGAGTTGTAGTTCCTGGAGGCTTCACTGTAACTGCCCAGCTACCTACCAGCCTACCTAGCTAGGTTTGTGATACTAGATGTTTTAGGACCCAGATCTTAAGGTGATAGCTGAAGGTTTCTGATGACACAGAAATGAATGAACTTTGAATCTCTCTCTTTCTACACACATACACGTATCTTCCCACATGTATCTTTATATCAAGTTTAGTTTTTCAAAAACATATTTTTTGTTGCATGAAGTTACTGGTAAACTGTTATTCAGAGACCAGGTAAAGAGCTCACCCCTCTGGAATTGCTTATTTTCAATACACTTAGAGCTAAATGAAATTATTGCCAAAGATATGACTACCAGAGCAAAGGGATTGCTGTGGACTGAATTGTGCCCCTCCTCCCCCTTCATATGTTGAACCCTAGACCCGAATGTGACTGAATTTGGAGATAGGGCCTTTATGGAAGTAAGTAAGGTTAAATGAGGTCGCAGTGGTACAATCTTGATCTGATAGGATTAGTGTACCTATAAGAAGATAAAGAGAGACCAGAGCCTCCGCTCTCTCACTGGGTGTGCACACACCAAGAAAAGGCCACGTGATCACACAGCAAGAGGGCAGCCATCTATAAGCCAGGAAGAGAAGCCTCACCAGAAACCAGTCATGCTGGTACGCTGATCTCAGACTTCCTGCATTCAGAACGGTGACAAAATGAATTGCTGTTGTCTAAGCACTCAGTCTGTGGCATTTTGTTATGGCAGCCCAAGCTGACTAATACAGGGATTAAACATTTGGTGTGATTACTGATGTAGAAAAGAGTAGGGTTCAAAGCCCACAGCCAAGAAAGAATTCTTGAGACATCTTTGGTGCAAAAAGGTGGTCTTACTAAAGCATGGGACAGGACCCGTGGGAAGAAAGAGCTGCACTGGGATTGTGAGGGGTGATTGATTTTATATCTTCAAGATGGGAAGGGGTTAGGGACAGCACAAGCCTCCCATGTAATTTTGGAAACAAGGTTTCCAGGACCCCGAGGGGTAGGTATTGTTAGGACAAGATCATTTATTATAGTCTGATAAAACCTTAGTCAAGAGACCCTTCAGATGTATATCGGTGAGTCATATGCTTGGGGGTGATTGCCAACACATATCTTGGGGGGGGGGGGGAGATAAAGGAAGTTTCCAAAGGAATTTTTGTATGTTAAAGTAGACTTACAGGATGGGGGGGGGGCGTCAGTCTAAGATGGCCTGTTGCCCTGAGCAAAGTATCAACATCAAGGCAGCTGAGTCCCTAGAGGGACGTCACTCGTCACTTGGCCTGTTTCAAGGACTTGTCAGTGATCTGTAGGTAGTAAGGAAATTTAATAATTTCTCTTCTGTCTCTGTTTCCTACATCAATTACTTCCTTAATTTTCATTCAGAGTCAAAGTTTAGCCTCTGTTTGTAGGGGAATAGGTATGCACACAGTTCTCAAAGTTTTTCTAGGACTGTTCCTTTGTTACTGTCACCTTAGCAACTTTATACAACTGAGGATCAAAAGGTTACTAATACAGTTATTAAATGTGTGTTTAAAAAAACCTACTATTTTGGCTATGAAGCTAGAAAATAGGACTTTCTGTTTTAGTTGGAATGATTTTCCCACTGAGTTTATGGGTAAATACAATTGTAGAAGCTTAACAAAAATAAAAAAGGTAGCATTTTGTTTTTTAGCTCTTTTTTTAAAAAAAGATTTTATTTATTTATTTGAGAGTGAGAGAGCACAAGCAGGGGGTGCAGAGGAGGGACAGGGAGAAGCAGGCTTCCCAGGACCCCGGGACCATCACCTGAGTCGAAGGCAGACACTTAACCGACTGAGCCACCCAGGAACCCCTCAGCTCTATCTTAATTTAGGTGTGGTAGACCATATTGGGGAAAGATGGACCAATAGACTGTCTATTAGTACCAATATGAATAAATTCTGGAAACCATCGTCAAAATTTCAAGAGATCTTTTTTTGTTGTTAAATGTTTTCTTCTTCTTGGATTTTCCCATAATTTAAAGGCTCCAGGGATTTTTTTTTTTTTTTTTTTTTTAGAA
>NC_048237.1:13497233-13501379 GCF_002007445.2 Ailuropoda melanoleuca
TTTTTTTTTTTTTTTGATTAGCAAGGAGTGTATTCATTGAGCTAATTATATGACTTGGTTATTTCTCCTACATTTAAAACTAAGCAGTACAGGCTGCCTGGCTGGCTCAGTCAGTAGAGCATGCAACTTTTGATCTTGGGATTGTGAATTTGAGCCCCACGTTGGGTATAGAGATTACTTAAAAAGTACTAAAATAAAAATTTGGGTGCCTGGCTGGCTCAGTCAGTAGGGCATGTGACTCTTGATCACAGGGTAGTGAGTTTACGCCACATATTGGGTGTGGAGCCTACTTAAGACAAATAAACACACAAAAAACTAAACAGCACACTAAAATGTTAATAGTAGGTATGGGTGGTGGGAACATAGGTGATTTTTTTTCTCCTTACCTTTCCACTTATTTTCTAAATTTGGTATAATAAGCACTCATTACTTTCATAATGAAAGATAATAATTTTTTTAGTGAAAAATAATACAAGTTTTAAAATACTAGGTATTAGAAGAATCTGTAAAAATCCTCTCTCCTTTCAAGAGGAATTTTATGGGGTTTATGATAAGAGACACTGACTGGTACAATAAATCTAGACAAGCCAGGAATTAGAAATCTAAAAGCATACAAAGAAGGAGAAAGTAAATACTCTGACCATGAGATTTGATATAGTTATGGTAACTGAACATTAAATTTAGCTCTGAGCTTCCTGGTAGTCAAGAGAAAGAAATAGTGGATTAGAAAATTCTCATTATCTAATCAAAAGAAAGTATACCAGCACTTCGTGAAAGGACATTTTTTCCTTGACAAACTCCTAAAAGCACTTGTCATACTATGTTCTTGTTTGAGTAAAACATGAAAAGAATATTTTTATGTGCTTGTGAATACAAAGAAAATGTCTGGAAGATACCCAGGAAACTATTAATGGTAATACAAAGTCATCAGACACTTTGCTCGGCACATTTTCCCCTTCTTTTGATGACAAGGTCCCTCTTCCTTAAGGGAATTACCTCTCTTCTGTTTCAGTCATGAGTTGCTACAGGAAGAAAAAAAAAATCCCCTTTCCTGTCAGACAACAGTGATGCTAGGATAAGCTCCCTCAGTTACCTGAAGCTCTGTCCTCCACTTCCTGAGAAAACTAAGAGACTATACCATGCATGTCAAAGCAGAGACAAGAAGTTCATACCCCAGGTTCATTCCCTGGGGCCCTTAGTACTGCCCTGGTTTTCAGAGTGGTTGCTTTGATTCCTTGTCCTGCCCTAGTGGCCTTCAAATTCCTCTCTTTCACTGAGCGTCCTAAAAACTTACAGTTCTGTCCCTTGCAACAGAAAGAATCTTGACTACTTAGATACCTCTGGATGGGACTTGTGTGGACAGGAAAAGAGGGATATGGGAGCTTTTATATGGCTTGAAAAACATTTTTTTCACAATAAACATATACTACATTTATAATAAAAATAGTAATAGAAATAAAAACGAGAAATTTATCATGAAAAATTTGTCTAAGAATCATTGAGCAATAGAGACCATATCTACAGAAAATTAAATGTACTGGGGCATTAAATGTATTCATGTGTCTATTTCTTATATTGGAAATATAATAACACTGAAGTGGTCCTCAGTGAAGGAACTAAGTTAATGTGGTGCTCTGCATTTATACTAGAATACATTGTAGGATGCTTAGAGGAGTGGACAGAAAACAAATGTCAGGCTAACAGCCTAGGACATAAGGGTCTTTGACAATCCAGGTGAGCTTTCCTGATGAGACGAGTGTGTATGCTGTTGAAGGCACAATGATACGATGTGGACTGCAAGTGAGGAGCTACGGTAGGGGCGACAGTATTTTATGAAAGAAGATATGCTGAATTGTGTTCTTACCTAAATGAAATATCACTTTGCTTGCAAATGGAGGTGGGTCATGAGGTCCCTGCAGGCTGGGGCCAAATTTTCTTCACGAGGCAACTTCAGATCTGCTAAAGTCCTTGTAAGTATTTTACTGAGACCTTAGGTTAGCAAAGATGGGTTCAGCACATCACAGGGGGAGGAGAGTTGAACTCTACATGTTTCCAGTTTGACTCCCTGACACTACAAGCTGAGCAACCTCCCTGTGCTGGGTTCCTTTTGTGCAGCTATACATCCAGAGGTCTAGCTGTTTTTTGGACTAATCTGTCTGAAAGTACTTCAAAATTGTTATGTCTGAAACGGAATGAATTATATATGTCTGAAAATATCTCTTTATTCCCTGGCTAGTTTTGGATGCCTCTATATATCCAGTCATCCCAGCCAGTGACCTGGGAGTCATTCTAGATTTCTCCCTTTCCCTCACTCCCACAATACAATTGATGCCTCTCTCAAGTGTTTATAAATTTTATCTTTCTCCTCTTCAACTCCACAACCTGTGTTTGGTCCTACCCTAAGTATTTCTCATAGGATTAATTAATTAACTCAACAAGTATTTATTGAGCATCTGTTTTGAGTCAAGCACTGTGCNCGTGCCAGGCTCTGAGAATTAGGGTGGGGAGCAACACCAGCAGCCCCTGCCCTTATGAAGCTTATCGTCTAGTAAGCTACTGCAGTACATCTCAACTGGTGTCCTGGCTGAGAGATGCCGGCTCAGTTCATCCTTCACTATACTGCGTGAGTTCCTTCTAAAATGCAAGTCCAGCATGCAAATCTGATTTAATTAATTGCTTTTGGATAAAATAGAAACTCCTTAGCCTGGCACACAAGTCGTGCATGACTTGGCTTCTGCCTCTGTCTTCAGTCTCCTTTTTTTTCATTATAGCATCACAAAGAATGACCTAAGACTGACCCTTTCTCCAGAGCCACCACTGAACATGTGTCATTATTCATACAAGACCTCATAGTAGAGGTAAAATCATGTGGCAGCCTGTATTTGTAAAAAGAAAATGGAAAGAAAATATATATTTCTTTCCCTTTCTATTTTAAGACTTTATTTTCAGTTGCTTGGTTCAGAAGATAATGGATGCAGAAACTTGATTTGGAAGGTCCTTTGCCCTTTGTTAAATACTCTTTTAAAAATAAAAGGGGATTTATAGATGAATTATTAGGACTCACAAGAGATTTTGTCAATGTTATCAGATACATGTTCAATATACAAAAAAATTAGAAAATATAAAAAGTAATGTCATTTGCAATAATGCTAGAAACTTCAAGGTACTGAGAATATATTTGACAATGGATATGTAAGACCTTAAAAAAGTCAATTATAAAACTTTATTAAAGTAAATAAAGTAGAATTAAGTAAATGGAGATATTTAACAAGTTTATGGATGAGAAGACTCAATATCAATGTTATTTCTACACAAATTAATCTATGAAGTCAATTTATTCTAATAAAAGTTCCAACAAATTGTTTTATCTTGAAACTTGACAAGTTGAAACCAAAATTCATATGGAATAATAAAGTGCCTAGAAGAGCCAAAATAATTCAAAGAATTGGAGGAAGGATACCCTATTGGTTAGTAAGGTTTAATGTGACGTGACAGCAATTAAAACAGTGCAATATTGGCACAAAGGTAGGCAAAGAGACCACATATACATGTGGAACATTGGCATACAACAGAGATAGCAGCATAAATCAATAAGGAAAGTATAGATCTTTTTATAAATGCTACTAGGACAATTGACTATATGGGAAAAGAATTGGATATTTATTTTGCACCACACACAGAATTAAATACTAAAGGGATTAAAGAAAATTAACCATTTTGAGTAGATATTTGCTATATATGACCCCACGCTGAACTCATTAACTGCTACTGAAAAATGTGCCTGAATTTCTTTATTTTCTGTCTGGATGAAGAGCATCATTATGTACCCAGTAATTCAAGTAATTATTATTATTAATAATTTCGTTATTTTATATGGATTAAATTAAGGGGTAAGTCAATAAGATAAATAAACACAACTCCATAAAAAAAGGGCAAATGCTATAAAAAAAAACAAATCATGGAAGAAGAAACCCTAATAATTAATAAATGAAAGATATTCAACTTCAGCTGTGTTAAGGTAAATCCAAATTAAAACAATGAGGCAGTACTTCATGCCAATCAGATCGGCAAATTTTTACCAGTCTGGTAGTCCTGAGCATTTGCAAGAATGGGGTGGGAGAGGAGCTGTCCTATGATGGAAGCAAT
>NC_048237.1:13501389-13723887 GCF_002007445.2 Ailuropoda melanoleuca
AAAAAAATTAGAAAATATAAAAAGTAATGTCATTTGCAATAATGCTAGAAACTTCAAGGTACTGAGAATATATTTGACAATGGATATGTAAGACCTTAAAAAAGTCAATTATAAAACTTTATTAAAGTAAATAAAGTAGAATTAAGTAAATGGAGATATTTAACAAGTTTATGGATGAGAAGACTCAATATCAATGTTATTTCTACACAAATTAATCTATGAAGTCAATTTATTCTAATAAAAGTTCCAACAAATTGTTTTATCTTGAAACTTGACAAGTTGAAACCAAAATTCATATGGAATAATAAAGTGCCTAGAAGAGCCAAAATAATTCAAAGAATTGGAGGAAGGATACCCTATTGGTTAGTAAGGTTTAATGTGACGTGACAGCAATTAAAACAGTACAATATTGGCACAAAGGTAGGCAAAGAGACCACATATACATGTGGAACATTGGCATACAACAGAGATAGCAGCATAAATCAATAAGGAAAGTATAGATCTTTTTATAAATGCTACTAGGACAATTGACTATATGGGAAAAGAATTGGATATTTATTTTGCACCACACACAGAATTAAATACTAAAGGGATTAAAGAAAATTAACCATTTTGAGTAGATATTTGCTATACATGACCCCACGCTGAACTCATTAACTGCTACTGAAAAATGTGCCTGAATTTCTTTATTTTCTGTCTGGATGAAGAGCATCATTATGTACCCAGTAATTCAAGTAATTATTATTATTAATAATTCCGTTATTTTATATGGATTAAATTAAGGGGTAAGTCAATAAGGTAAATAAACACAACTCCATAAAAAAGGGCAAATGCTATAAAAAAAAATCATGGAAGAAGAAACCCTAATAATTAATAAATGAAAGATATTCAACTTCAGCTGTGTTAAGGTAAATCCAAATTAAAACAATGAGGCAGTACTTCATGCCAATCAGATCGGCAAATTTTTACCAGTCTGGTAGTCCTGAGCATTTGCAAGAATGGGGTGGGAGAGGAGCTGTCCTATGATGGAAGCAATTTGGTAAGACTTGATGAAATGAAAGTTAGTGATTCCACTTTTATATAGCACTCTAGAGAGACTGTCACACACTTATAGTTTAATTGTTGCCTTATTGTAATAGCAAAAATCTGTAACATCTGAAACTTCCTTGAGAGTTGGATAAGTGTGTGCCAGTCCATTTGGCTGCTGTCACAAACTACCACAGACTGCGTAGCTTATAAACAACAGAAAATTTCCCACAGTGCTGGCAGCTGAAAGTTCAAGATCAAGGTGTCAGCATGTTTACCTTCTGCTGAAAGCCCTCTTCTTGGTTCATAGCCAGCACCATCGTCCTGTGTCCTCACATGCAGGATGGGGCTGGGGAATCTCTCTGGAGCCTCTTTTCTAAGGCACTAATCCATTCATGAGAGCTCCACCCTCATGACCTAAGCCCCTCTGGGAAGGTCCCACCTACTGCCATCTACTTGGGCATTAAGATTTCAAACTATGAATTTTGAAGGGATACAAACATTCAGACCATAACAATGCATTATTATATATTCCCACATTTAATTAATTACTGATATATTTAGCCCTTATTTTGTATTTTCCCCATGTTGTNGGGTTATATATACATTGTTTTAGCCCTTATTTTGTATTTTCCCCATGTTGTCTGTTCTCCCTTTTCTCCTCTTTTTGGTATTTATGAATTAAATATTTCAAATTAATTTCCCCCCTCTATTAGCTCAATAGTTGAGCTCAAAAGCTCAACTNTAAATATTTTAAAATTAATTTCCCCCCTCTATTAGCTCAATAGTTGAGCTCAAAAGCTCAACTTTTAATAGTTGCCCTTGATATTACAACACATATCCTTGCTTGACTAAATAGACCTACTATAAGTTAGTATTTTTACCACTTCCCAATCAATACAAGCTCTGTATAACACTTTATCTTATTTCATCCCCCCTTGCCTTTTGTGCTATTTGCTGTTTATTTCACTTATACATATATTTTAAACCTGCATTATCATTATTATATAATTTTTAAAAGATTTCTTTATTTATTTGAGGGGGGAAGGGGCAGAAGGAGAGGAAGAGAGAGAATCCGAAGCAGACTCCCCGCTAAGCACAGAGCCGGATGTGGGGCTCAGTCCCACGACTCTGAGATCAAGACCTGAGCTGAAATCAAGAGTCAGACGCTTAACCAACTGAGCCACCAAGGCACCCAGTCATTATTGTTTTAGAAAGTTAATAATCATTTTAATTTGACCACACATTTACTTTTTCTTCTCCATTCTCTTACCTTCCCCATTCGATCCTGTATTTCTGTGCTTCCCTGTGAAATCATGGTACTTTTGCCTGAATAACTTAAATATTTATTTAAGTGTGTGTCTTTTGGCAATAAGTTCTTTGAGTTTTTATGTGCCTGGACATATCTTTAGTTTTCTTTCATATTTGGAGGATATTTTGCTAGGTATGTAATGGTAAATGGTGTGTTATCTTCTTCCTGCAATTCAGTGTTATCACTGCATTTTCTTTGTTTTTTTGTTGTTGTTGTTGTTGACAAGTCAACTAATTGTTTCTTCTTCAAGTGTAATGTGTCTTTCTTCTCTGGCTGCTTTTAAGATGTTCTCTTTGACTTTAGCTTTAAGCAGTTTTACATGCATTTAAGTGTGGTTTTCTGGATATTTCTCCTGCCTGTGTTTTAAAAGTTTCTTTAATCCCGGGCTTGAGATGGCTTTTGTTAGTTTTTGAAAATTCTCATTGAGCATCTGCATCATTCTTTCTTACCTCTTCTCTGAAACTTTGGTTGTACAGATATTAGCCATTTGCCATATCCTACATATCTCTTGTGCTCTTTTTGAATTTTTAAAAGATTTTATTTTAGAGAGAGAGCATGCACATGTGCCTGAGAGCAGAGGGGCAGAGTGGGAGGGAGAGGGAGAGAGAACTTCAGTCAGACTCCATGCTCAGCACTGAGCCCGATGTGGAGCTCGATCTCACAACCCCGAGATCATGACCTGAGCCAAAACCAAGAGTTGGATGCTTAACCGACTGAGACACCTAGGAGCCCTGTCTTTTTGCATTTTTAATTTTTTCTCCATGTTCTAGTCTGATGTTATCCTAGTCCAGATAGGAGTTAGTTTAAGTTTTTTTTACTTAATGGTACAAAGAGTGAAGGAAAGTCATTGATTGAATTAGGGAGAAAGATGTTTCAAGGATGAATTTCAGTCTTTGCGGAGCTGGTCTATTTCTGTTTTTCTTTACTACAAAGGCATAGCATTTGGGGGTTCTGAACTGGAAGCCTGGGGTATTTATCAGATCATCGCTTCCTTACTGCGCCTTGAACTTCAATTTTTATCTCTCCAGCACCAAAGACAGTTGACACTTGGCTCTTAGATTTAGCTTTTGCTTTCTGTTTGGCTTCCTGGCTTCTCACCTTTTGTGATTTAGGAATTAGTAAATTGCTGAAAGGGAAAAGAGGCCAAGAATTTCTAGTTAGTTTCTCTGTGATTCCCTTTTCTCCTAGATCCTGCTTCTAACTCCTGACTGTCCTAAATTTTAATTTTTATCTTTCTGTCCCTATAAGATTGACAAAATCTCTGAGCCACTATTTTCCACTTGACTTAGTCCTGAGTCATTCAGGAGTTGGTAAATGCCTTGAAAGAACAGGTGATAGGAGGTGTCACGGTCATTCCAATGCATCTACCTTCTTGCAAGGATTAGCCCTCAAATTCTGGAAGCCTTTGTTGCTCTCCAATGCTTTAGAAAATGACTTTGTTTTTGTAACTTATTGAGATTTTCTTGTTATTCCTGGTATGAGGGTTGGTCATATAGGTTAGTCTGCTAGCTCCTCCAGCAGAAGTCCTTAATCTCCTTTTTATTTTTTATTCTTCTTTTCTGTTGCTGATGAGTTACATCTGATTTAAGATTACACTTTCATTCATTACAATAGGTAACCTCTGATTGATCCATTACTATTAATTTATACACTAGCAGAGTAAAATACCTCAAAACGAGTAATGATGTTGAAATTTTGCATGGTCAGAGAACTATGCCAGATTCCTGTGGTTAGAGATTTAAGTCACACTAGAATCATTTGTATTACTCCTTTCCTCTGAGAAAAAGATAAAACTATCTGTGGGAAACATATTCATAGATTTTATAATGTCTTTAGACTCAGCAATGAGGAAAATTAACGTGAAAGCTTTCCTTCATTGATTTCATTAGCGTTTTTGGTCTGAGAATTATTTTAAAAAATGCCCTTTCATTGCTCTACTGGTGAATAGTCTTTCTTTGTGGCCTGAATTTACTGAATCAAGAAGAATTTATCTAGGCATCAGACTTTAATTATACTAAATACTCTCTACCCATTAACTCTGTAATTTCACCGGTGTGAATTTTACAAAAATTAAGAGGCAGGGTGCCTAGGTGGCTTAGTCGGTTGACTGTCTGACTCTTGATTTTGGCTCAGCTCATGATCTCGGGGTTGTAAGATTGAGCCCCACATCCAGCTCCATGCTGGGTGTGGAGCCTGCATGGCATTCTCTCTCTCCCCGTGCTCTCTCTCTCTTAAAAAACAAAGAGGCAATGTAAGTTAGTGGGAAAGAACATGGACTAGGAGTTCAGATACCCACTTTCTAGTCTTGCTCTGCTATTGATTGTGTGATTTGGGTCATACAGATTTCTCTTATCTATAAAATAAAGCAGTCAGATTTGTCAGTGGTTGTGTCAGATTTTATGTTGCAGAGATGGCTGTACCAATCAGTATATCCTATCTCACATGTTCTTACAATGTTACTGACACTGTTTGCTGAGAGTGGGGTCTGTGTTGTTCTTCTCCCCACCTTCTGCCTTAATCTGGGCAGGAACTTGTAACTACTCCAACCAATAAGGTGTGGTAGAAGTGATGTTACGTTACTTTTGAGGCTAAATCATTAAAAAAATACACTTCCACTTGATTCTTTCTCTCTTAGGACACTTGCTCTTGGACCTCAACAACTCTGCTATGAGGAAGACCAAATTAGTCATTTCAGAGAGACAAGATGGAAAGACCCAAATGGAGAGAAACTAGTTTTCCCATTTCAGCTTCATCCGGTGTCCTGCCTTCAGAGGTAACTGGTATCCAATTCCTGGGTCCTCCAGTAGATTTGGCTTACTTCTTGTTGGCTTTCCTTACTGTAATTACTTAGTTCCTAATTTTCTCTGGTCTCCTGGGTCATTGGCCATTCATCCTTCTGCTTTCCAGATTCCTAAATTTTGTCTTTATCTCTCATTGGCTGTTGTCTGTTCTCCGGTATTCTTTAGCCTTGGGGCTTCATGTCTTTTTCTTTCTTTTATTTTGTTTAGTATATATATAAAATTTTATATAAAATATATAAAATTTTCCCTGTAATATAAAATTACACCTCTGTTTTCTTCTTTGCCTTTGCATAATCTTTGTGAGTTCTGATTATAACAAATACTAGAACATCCCGTAGGGTCAGGTATTTGCTATGATGTTTCTAATGAAATCCGCTGTTGGATGCTTTGTTTTCAGTAGCCCATGGAAAAAAGAGTGGGAATTAAAAAGATAATCTCCCACACATGTACAATCAGTGCAGGGGCAAACAGAACCCCACAGATCAGTACGATCAGTCGATTTCTTTTTATTTTAAAAATAACTTACATGTACGATCAGTGCAGGGGCAAACAGAACCCCACAGATCAGTACGATCAGTCGATTTCTTTTTATTTTAAAAATAACTAGTAGACTTCTTAAAGTAGTTTTAGGTTACAAAAACCTGAGTGGAAAGATCAGTAGATTTTTTTTTTTTTTTTACAAAAGTGCAATGCTTATTCAGTGGGAAAAGGATATCCGTTCAGCAAATGGTGCTAAAGCAAGTACTTTTGATACTTATATACAAAAAATAAACTTCCATGTATACATCACACCATATACAGATATGAACTCAAATGGATCATAGACCTAACTATAAAATATAACCCATAATATGTAAAGAAGAAAAGAGGTGAAAGCCTTTATGACTTGGGTTAGACAAAGATTTCTATTTGTATAAAGGATTGACCATTCCAAGTGTCAGTGAGGATTTGGAGCAACTGGAACTCTCATACACTGCTGATGGGAATGTAAAATTATACAAACATTTTCGAAAATAGTTAAATATGACCTACCCTCTGATGCAGTCATTGCACTCTAAGGTATTTACTCAAGAAAGAATGAGAACATATGTCCATACATCGTACACGAATGTTCACAACAACTTTATCTGTAATAACCATAAGCATTGGCAGACAATGCAAATGTCCATCAACAAGTGAATGGATGAACTACTGCATATCCAAGTAATGGAATATTACTAGTAATAAAAGAAATTAACCATTGTTACATGAGCAATATGAATAAACCTGAAAAGAATTGTGCTGAGTTAAAGAAGCCAGCCTGCAAAGAGGACATATTATATGATTCCATTCGTAGAAACTCTTGAGTATGTAAATTAATCTGTAGTGATAGAAAGCTGATTAGTGGTTGCCTGAGAATGAGGTGGGGCAAGAGTAGGAAGGAGGGATTATAATGGGCAGGAGGGAACAAAAGAGATCCCGCCAAACTGATGATGGCTGTATTCATTATCTTGATTGTAGGTGATGGTTTCATCTGTGTATACCTATGTTAAAACTTACCAGATGGTTCACTTTAGATATGTACAGTTTTTTAATGTCAATTATACCTCAATAAAACTGTCAAAAAAGGGCAACCTAGACATTTATGCCTTGAATGTCTTTTAGTGGCTTTAAGGGAAAAAAAAAAGCAACCCAAAGTTAAATGAGAAATTCTGTCTCTGAAGAGTTAAAATTATCGTCATTAGAAAATGCTCCATTAACCTGAAGTGTTTCTTGCCTCTTCTCATTTGGAAATATAAAATGATGACTAAAAACTACTCAATATGCATGCCAAATTGAAGTTGATCAACCTCTGACCTTTACACATCATTTAATGAGGCAGCTTGCACACTGGCACGAAGAAGGCTCTGTCAAAATGCTGAGTTTGAGACGATTCCTTTTCTGGAACTCTTTGTTTTGCTCCCAGCCCACCTAATTTGACTCTTGTCATGCTCGTAGGAGGCTGGGGGCTTTATGTGAATCCCAATCAGTCACAGTTGTTGGCAGAAACAGCCTGGTGGAGAATGATAGTGTCGTGGTTTTTCATGTGTAAAAAGATGTATGTGATCAACAGAAAATAAAATTTCCTTTTGTCTCTGGTGAGTCCAATTTAGCAATTATTATGGTATTTGAAGCAAATGTCAGTGTAGTCATTTTGTTTAGATTATTTTGTATCTTGATGAGCTAAGAAAGGCGAGCGAATGCCGGGATAGGTGGTGTGTGACAGAGAGCCGACTGAATTTTCTGTGCTGTACACAAAGACTGAAAACAAATTGCCCACAGATTGAAATAATTTCCATGGGGTCACAAATGTCAACAACATCTTTCAGAATTGGTTTTCTTTTTAAAACCGAGAATTTCTTTCATGATGTTGTCCGGCTATGAAAACGAGCCTCGCATAAAACATGTTTAAAGCCTTCAGAGGATAACCGCGCTCTTGGCAATGTGGCATCCTTTTAGGTTATTTATTTCTATTGCCATTGTATCATGATCATCCCCATCATCATTAAACATTTATTGATTGTCCATGTGCAGGGGCAAACAGAACCCCACAGAAACTGAACATTTAAAACAATGTGGAAATTAAAGACTCCCTTTATGTAGTCTCAGTGAATTAGGTGACAGATCTAGGTATGATGAAGCATTTATAATTCTCACATAAGCAATGAAAACTTTTTAAAATTTGGCTTTTAAAAGCAGTATATACCCCAGTTAGTGGATTATGACTATTATAGAATCTTCCCATCTCTATTATGTAAAGTTGCCTCAGGAACTATTAAGGCTTTTCAAACAGAAGCAGTAATTTGGGCCTTAGTTTCATGGAAACTACTTGTTATCAGGAACAGGCCATGATGTAAGACGATTTTCTTATTCATTTATTCAGTGGAGGTAAAAAACACAAACTCTCAAGGGAAAGTACCATTCTGTCATCTATCTCATGTCTTTAGCGGGCGTGCATTCATTTTTGGCATGCATTCATTCAATAATACTTACTAGGTGGCTACTATCTCGGAATACATACAGGTAATAAGCAATCACTTTGGTAAGAATAGGATAGCACAGGGGTATGAGCTAGGCATTATGAGAGGCACAGAGGAGGCTCCTAACTTCATGTTGGGTAGTGGTGCTCAGAAAAGGCTTTCTGGAGGAAATGATGTCTTAGCTAAGATCTGAAAGATGAACAGGAGTTAACAAGGCAGAGGGACCAAGGAGGGAGAGGAAGGTCGGGGCACAGGCCAGCACACATAACCGCTCAGAGGGGAGAGAGAGCTCAGCACTTTTGTAAAACCAGATGTGGTTCAGTCCGGCTGGGGAAAGAATGAAAGGAGGAGGAATGGGGCATGTGTCTGGGAGGTAAGCAAGGGCCAGAGGAGGGCCTAGCATAAAGATCAGTGGGGAGTCATTGCTGGATTCACCTGCTTAATTTCACTTTAGAAAGGACTTAATATTGTCCGATAAGAAAAGAAAACAGATTTGAAAGTAGATTATTACAAAATATTATAATGAAAATTTATTAAATATATGAATGGTAATAAACATATCGTGATTTATTTGTCCCTTTCTAGTTATCTGTTTGGGGTCATTTTCATTTATTTTATTGTAATATGCCTTTTGAAATAAACTCCTATTCATGTCTGAATGCGTCATATAGAATTTAAAACCCCAGCTAGTAGGCTACTTCCCTGGACGTAGGGAAACTAAGAAAAAAATCTCCACGGACCAAACACATTCTCCCAAGCACAGGCTCCATGAAAACCAATTAAAATGGGCATGGAAAAGACAGCAGAATCCTGTCATACATGTCTATCCTGTGAGTTAGTTTTGTATTTTTATGACTTAATTAGAAGAACTAAATGCAGTTAAGAAATGGAAATTAGAGCTAGAATTATCTGTGTTTTGAGACCCAAGTTTTTCTACATGGTTATGCAGGAAGCATTGTTTGAAATAGTTAATTCATGGACCCAGCAAACATTTATGGGTGCAAACCTTGTGCCAAGCAGAGTGCCAGAAGTTGGAGCAAACTGGGCAGATACAGCCCCTTACCCTCCTGGAGCACAGGGTAGGTCTCACATGACCTACCTGAGGTAGGTGTTAGGAAGAGACGTGTTAACCAACAGTACGCGGGATGTAGGATGTTCCTGTAGTCAGTACAGAACATTCCGGTGCCTGCGGCAGTAGTGAGTGTTCAAGGCCAAAGTGGACGAGGCTTATTTGGATACCTCTCTTTAACCTCTGAAGAATCCCTGAGAGTCCTATGTATTTTTATGTTCCTTGAGCTTCTAGTCCTTGCTCAGTCATCAGCACTTTATTCTTTTTTTTTTTGATCTGGCTGCTTGTATCATTCCCAATTTTTGAATATTTTTTTTCCTCTGCAAGCCAGGAGTCTTGCTGTAAGAACCTCTTCATTGGAGTAGTAGGAAGGCTGACCCAAAAGTAAATTGATCACTATAGGATCAAGGAAGAGGCTGGAAGTTAGAGTTTCAATGGACCTTTTGTAGAGAAGCCATGAAGCTTGGACGTGGCCTATGCATGCTGTGATTCCTGGTGGTGGTCAGGCCCCAGACTGTGTTAGTACAGTTTTGTTCCCTAGTTAAAATGCCTTTCAATTGTTATTATTGTTTTTGCTTTATGAAGGTCTGGTGGGTTGAAGTCCATAGCCTTATTTAACTGATGAATAAACTTCATTCCATGCAGATTAAATGGAATGTCTATGTCTATGGTTCTTGTATTTTCCTTAAATCATGTCTTATTTGCCTATGCTAAGTCAGGGGATTGTTTCGATTGTAGAGTAGGCTTTTTAATTAAATACATGGGTATGAAGCTGGACCTATAGTGGATTTACTATGCTAAGCCATGTGTAGACCTGTATCTTAAAAAGTGATTTATGCATCTTTGATGGAAAGAGAATAATCTTAGGTGGTGAAATGTCACAGAGGTGACTTTTGTTTTAATTTCTTTGAGTTTGGTGGATAATGAGATTTGTTTGAAGGTATATATAAATATGGGAGAGCAAAGATGTAGCACTCCAGTGTTTTTCATGAATGTTTTCGTTATGTTTCCTTTTCCATTACTAGAAACAAAACAGTTTTCCATCCTAACCTCCCTCTAGCACGTTCCAAGAAGTCTGTGCCCTTAGCTTCTGGAGCTCTGTGATTAAAAAAGTCATACCCAGCCAAATGGCATGTGTGTTAGGTTATCTGATACATTACAAAGAAAAAAATATATATATATATTTCACTAAAGTTGGCTTCTATAAGCTGCATGTCTGAACAACTAGTCTTTTTCATAGAGAGAAGACTATATTTCAAATGTTTATGGACTCTAACAATTCAAATCCATTTGCTCACTCTTGTTGGTGCATGACTCATGGAAATGGATTTTTTTCCTTTAAGGCTGCACTGTGGGTATTCACAGTGAAGACAGTCTTAAATGCTTCCAAGACTTAATTAGTGGAACATTACAGACACACGGGAAATCCCCTTGCGGTAGGGTTCTCTATTATGCTGCCGTGCCTGTTATGCTTCAAGCATGGTTTCTCCACTTTAGAGAGAAACTGATGGATAAGGTGGCTCTGGGAATTAGTAGAAACCTCTTAACATTTACATAGAGATATAGGCACAGTATAACTAATGGATCCTATTTGATTTAAAAATATTGTCACTTTTGTTTCCCAGTTTGCAAAACCCAAAAAAGTGATTTAGCAGATAGAGCCTAGGGGTCCACAAGGCATAAGGATAAATCCTCCCCATCTGATAGTTTCATAGTTACAGAGTATTTAATAATACTGTGTGACTCTGCATATGCCAAAACTCTGGTATAATCTCAGAAATTATGATTTCAGAAATACCAGTACAATCAGTGGCTTATTGTATTACGGTATCAGGCAGTAGAGCTATGGAAAACAGTTCTGCATTTCTGACTTTCTTGTTGAAAAGAACTGAGCTTAAGGCCTGGACCTACCAATTACTGGCTATGAGATCCTGGGCAATTTGTTTTTTTTTGCCTCTCTAAACTTGTGTAACATGCGTAACCCATCTGAGAGGGCGGCTGTGAGGATTCAATGGGACAGTGTAGGCAAAGCACTTAGAGTAGGTCCTGGCACAGAGGCAGTCCCAACAATTGAGATTATGCTTCTGTCAGCCTTTTATGTGTCTAACTGGGCCCTGAGCAAAGAGGACTTTCTTTGTAAATTTGCTGTAGTGTTTTTTTTTTTAATATTTTATTTATTCATGAGACAGAAATAGAGGGAGAAAGAGAGAGGGCGCAGGAGGAGGAGCAGAGGGAGAGGGACAAGCAGACTCCACGCTGACTGCTGAGCCCGACACGGGGCCTGATCTCAGGACCCCGAGATCATGACCTGAGCTGAAACCAAGGGTCCGACATTTAACCGACTGATACCCAGGTGCCCTGTGGGTTGGTTGGTTTGTTTTTCAATTAGGAATTTGTCTGCCTGAAGATAAACGCTACGGCAGATACTAACTCATGTTCTCAGAGTAAGAGAGACCTTAGGAGCAGCAGGGTGGGATGGAGAATGCCTTGGCAAGGGGTCAGAAAATATGGCCTCTGGTCTAAGCTTTGGACTAACTGTGAGACTTTAGACTCTCAAAACTTAGTTCCTTACCTCTCCAGTGCCTGGTACACAGGGACTTAAACATTTCTGTTGTCTAGATTAAGGAATTAATCTGTAAAACAAAGTGATTGGATGGAACAGTCCAATCCAAATCCACTTTGAGGGCTCCCATTCTTACTGGAGAAGGTTCCTCAATGACTGGACATTTGTTCTAACACTACCATGTGGAGCTTTCTGTGGGGGCACTTCCAATTGATGTGATGGGCAAAGACACCAGCTTTGGGTGGTGGTGTGCTCATGGGAATGGCCGTTTAAAAAAAAATAACTGCAGAGGGATAAAGAGATGGTTTTGTCAGAAGGTGCTAAAAAAAGAATTGCCAAAACATTGGCCTGTTACATTTTGTTATTCTCTTCAGCTAGGGGTAGGTTCTATCAAGCTCTACCTTACATGTTTATTTGAATCTTTTGGTAATTCTTTTCTTTTTCTCTTCAATATAGCCCTTGATATTTTAACCCAACTTCATGAAAGATTTTCGGTGAGGGCAAGTGCAGAGGGAGGGGTTCTGTAAAATGATTTAACCTCATCATGGACCCTTAGGCATGGTTCTGAGTCCTTAATATTTTCAGGGATGATCAGATTACTTTCTACTCTTTTGGGGTTGGGCATAAAAGCAATTCATGAGAAGCTGCACATGCCCTTGTGTCCAAGTGTAATTTGGTATGTGTTTCTTCCACGTCCATCATGCCAGGGTGTGCGAGGTTGCCGGGATCATCCATAGAGACTGAGCTGCCTGTTCTTTCAGTCTGGGGTGAGCGTCAGCAAGAAGGGTTCACTCAATAAAGTAGGGCTTGAGAGAAGAAGAAAGGAACCACAATGGTGAGAAATAACCTTTAGGCTGGTTCTGTTAAAGGTCAGCCTCTTAAGGAAATAAAGTTGTGGAGATATATATATCATATCCTATATATGATATGTATTGATATGTATACGACTTTTAAAGAAAGACTTACTATGTATCAGGTACCATAGAAGCCCGTTAAGTAAGTCACCTCACTTAATCTTCAAAATACCCCATGAGGTAGATGCTGTATTTATCCTCTTCTTACAGATAAAGAAACTGAAAGACAGAGAGATTACTTAAGTAATTTGCCCAAGGTCACACAGCAAGTAGCAAAACCGGGTTTTAAACTCAGAGCGTCTTGCTCCAGAACCTGTGCTTTAGTACAGATAAAACTAATTTGATGTATGTCATAACTCTGGTTGCCCTCAACTCAGGCAACGTGGGGCCAAGCTTTGCAGGGGTCCTGCATCTTGAACAATGCCCCAGTTATATAGGAATATAGGGACTGTCACTGGAGCCAAAAGAGACCCAGCAAGGGCAAGGCACTCTGATAGCTACTTCTGAATCTGGAGTGCCCCACATTGTCACCCTCCCTTTCTGTTAGGAACCTACTTGCCTTCCTAGGGTCACACTATAGTGATTCATGCCAGAACCCTCATAATTCTACTTCTCAACAAACTATTAGGAGCTCCAGTAGAAATGTAACATCACCATCCTCTGCCATTTAACTCCAGTGTAGGTGGAAGGTCCACTGACATTCCAGTCACTGTCTTGGTTTTGAAGAGAATTCCGTACTCGAACATATCTGCTCTTTGTTCTCAGTCCCCCTTAGAAAAACACTGTAATCAATAAAAATAATGCCTGTGTCCTCTCTCTTGTTTGCATCCAGGTATGGCCACAGGATTGATGTTTGCCTGTAGAATGTGAGCAGATAGGGGCCACTTCTGAACCTGGGTCTTGAGACACTGGGCATGCTTCAAAATGTCTTCTCCCCCTCCCCCCTTTTTTTTAAAGTAGGCTCCACACCTGGCATGAAGTCCAGTGCAGGGCTTGAATTCACAACCCTGAGATCAAGACCTGAAATGAGATCAAGACCTAGACACTTAACCAACTGACCTACCCAGGCACCCCTTTTTAAGAAAAAATTTTTTAAGTAGCCTGCATGCCCAACGTGGGGCTCAAACTCATAACCCTGAGATCAAGAGTTGTCCACTTTTCTGACTGAGCCAGCCAGATACCCCTGTTTCCCTTCTTAAGAGCAGGAAAACAGAGGTGCCTGTGACCCAGCTTTCATCAAACAGGCATGAACAGTGCCCTACACTCTTCTTATTCAGAGTATGGTCCACAGCCTGGAGGTCTGACATCATATGGGAGCTTGTTAGAAATGCAGACTCTCAGCCGCCCCCCACCCCTAATCAGAATCTGCATTTTTAGCAAGAGCCCTGGCTGATTCATATGCACATGAAAATCTGATGAACCAACAACAGAAAAATCCTGGTTCTCTGAGTCATCACATGGAGTGTGGCTTTCCTGATAACTGGTCTTCTCAGGACTGTTATGTAAGAGAGGAATAGGCATTTACAGTAAGCCACCATAATTTGAGGTCTCTTTGTTTTAATAATTTTGCCTTCATCCTAAGGAGTACAATATTGTTATCCTGATTTTAAGGACAAGAAAACTGAGATTTGGAAAGTGTATCATCAGAGCCCTCACAGGAAATGGAATTCAACTTGGATGGTTGGAATAAATGGATATTCATAAAGGGAGGGGGACAGGGTTAAGGATAGAGGGCTAGTATAGGGTCCCCTCTCAAGAAGTTGAGCAGTAAAGGGAAGGAAGCCAACTGGAAGCTAGAAGTTACAGTCTGGCGGTTGAGAACCTGAATGTATTCGTGGGCAGTGGGGAAGGAGCAGTGAAATGTGACAGAATGAGGTGAAAAAGGAGGTGATCAGTGGGATCTTGAAGAAGGCAAGGGGCAGAATAAAAGCATGGGTTGTTGGGGAGAGGAGGTCTGCTTCTCTGAGATGGGGAGAAGGAGGGACAGATGTGTGTGGATGTGGTCGGTCTGGGATGTGCATGTGTGACTAGCCTGGAGGGAGCCCACACCTTCTCAGCATTGGAGACCAGGTCTTGTGCTGAGAGAGAAGGGACCATCCCCTGCGCTTGTTGAGATTGGGTCTGAATCACGTGTGGGGAAGGGCTGAGTCCAGTCTCACAATCTCTCCTTCTGTAGAACTTCTGCTTTGTTCCTGGGCATGAGGGGTGAAACTGGAGAACCATTCTGGTCTGGTGGAAAAGTATGGATCTGGTGAGGAATCCCCTGTGTGAGATAAAATCTGGTAGAGAATTTCCTCAGAGCAACAATGGGCAGTGGCATCATATCCTGAACTACCATGTATATATTTGAGGCCCTAAAATTTTAGTATTATTTCTTTGTCCATCGGCCAAGCTGCACCCTGGACCCAGGGCTTGAGCCTGTGTGCTCACTTGGTTGCTTCAAGAGAATGGGCCCGTGTACGATAATAGCATAGCCCAGTTCAGAAGCCTCCCTCGTTGGCGCCTCCATTCAGAGTCACATGTGGGAAATTGGTTTGGAAGTTGTCAGAACCAGAGTTGGCTGCCAACAGGTCTGTGTATTCTGTGCCAGATGGCCTGCAAAGATGGGGACTTGCCCCAGGGGATTCTAGTTGCTGGCCACCTACTCTGTGGACTCTGGCCGGGAATGCTCAGGCCCCCGGGATGTTGCCATTTTATAATCATCTCCACGTTAGCCAGCTTTGCTGGCCACATCATCATGCCAGCTGGTGGCTTCTCTTTGGCAGCTGTTTGAAGAAAAGGGTTTATTTTACAGAGACAATGGATTTTTTCATCCATGTTTGAATGGATTTGTGATCTCTCTTCCAGTGCAGAATTGTTTGTCCAGTTAAAAAAAAAAGAAGTGAACAAGGAAACTTCACTCTCAGTCTGTCTGTAACTTCTGACTCTTAAATCTGTAGGGTAAAAGGGCTCTGCTTTGTACTTGCTGGACATAACCATTTCTGAATACTTTTTTATGTTGGGTACATCACGTTGTATATAGGCAGGGGATGATTTTGGAAGCATTAGTTAAGGTTTTCAGAAGTCACATAAGAAAAGATTTATACCAGCATGACATTTATTTAATTATACATTGTTTTTGACATGAATGCATTCAATAATTTTATATGAATTCTTGGTCTTGGAGCACCTGGGTGGCTCAGTCAGTTAAATGTCTGCCTTCGGCTCAGGTCACGATCTCAGGGTCCTGGAATAGAGCCCTGCACTGGGTACCCTGCTTGGTGGGGAGTCTGCTCCTCCCTCTCTGCTACTTGTGCTCCCTCTTGCTCTCAAGCCCTCTCTCTCAAATAAATAAATAAAATCTTTAAAAATAAATAAATAATTTCTTGGTCTTTTTCTTCACCGCAAGAACTAAATAATTGGGTCCACCTGGGAGAATGACCTTGTTCTGAATGCCGTTTCTTTTATTTATTTTTTAAGATTTATTTGAGAGAGAGAGAGAAAGCGCGTGCATGGGCAAGTGGGGGGAGGAGCAGAGGGAGGGGAGAGAGTCTCAAGCAGACTCTCTGCTGAGCTAGGACCCCGACTAGGGGGCTCAATCCCACGACCTGAACTGAAATCAAGAGTCAGGTGCTTAACCAAGTGAGCCAGTCAGGCGCCCCTGAATGCTGTTTCTTTTTAACAAAAAGTAAACTTGATTATTTAATGGTTTGCAAAACAGAAAGAAAGAAATTAAAATTTGGTTAAAGAAGTACATATGGGGCGCCTGGGTGGCACAGCAGTTGAGCGTCTGCCTTCGGCTCAGGGCGTGATCCCGGCGTTCTGGGATCGAGCCCCACATCAGGCTCCTCCACTATGAGCCTGCTTCTTCCTCTCCTACTCCCCCTGCTTGTGTTCCCTCTCTCGCTGGCTGTCTCTATNCCAACCGCTGTGCCACCCAGGCGCCCCTGAATGCTGTTTCTTTTTAACAAAAAGTAAACTTGATTATTTAATGGTTTGCAAAACAGAAAGAAAGAAATTAAAATTTGGTTAAAGAAGTACATTATGGGGCGCCTGGGTGGCACAGCAGTTGAGCGTCTGCCTTTGGCTCAGGGCGTGATCCCGGCGTTCTGGGATCGAGCCCCACATCAGGCTCCTCCACTATGAGCCTGCTTCTTCCTCTCCTACTCCCCCTGCTTGTGTTCCCTCTCTCGCTGGCTGTCTCTATCTCTATCAAATTAAAAAAAAAAAGTTCATTAAAACAAATTACTAAAAGAATAATCCATACAACAGAGGCTTTTAGAACTTTCTCTGTGACGACTTCTGCATTTTTGACAAAATCCCATTATGCTATTGTGTTTTCTGTTTGCCAGTGTCATGGACAAAGTGGGATTATTTTCATAAGTGACACCTAAGTAAAGGAATGATGATGTCTAAACCCACTGCTTTAGCTTTTGCATGTATTTCTGGCTAGATGGTACATTTGTTTTGTTTATGAAACTTAAATTTATTTTTTAGTTACAGGCAAACATATCCAAAAAAAAACAAGCATCGAAAAAGTGTTCATAGATGTTGTGAAATGAAAAATTGAGTTATAATATGTATGGTATGATTCCCAAACTTATTAAACAAAGAAATATATCCCTATACAAATACACAGAAATATATTGGCATGTATATAGATGTGTAAAAAATGAATGGAAGATATGCTGAGGTTTAATTTAATATTTTGTAGTCTCTTTCTTGCATTTACTGTTTTCCTGGATTGAGGTACTTCTCATGTGTGTGGGCAGATGGGAATGGGTCCTCAGAAATAAAGGACATGATGCTTCTCACATGAGGACGGGGACTGAAGTCTCCCGATGAAGTTGAGGTGTTGAGAGATATCACAGTATTTTTCAGAGCAGATAAAAAGGTGCAAAATTAGAAGCCGGAAATAGCTGAACCCTGTTTTTTTCCTAAAAATAAAAAAGAATGCTGTACATTCATTTATTCCCAATTGTTATACTGTCAGCACTATATATGTGAGGTTTGGATGAAATTTACTTAATCAAAAAATTTACGTAAATCAAAATTTACAACCAAAGGAAATTTCCAAGCAATGAATACAACCAACAGTTTGTTAACCTGTGGAAAATGTGCTTGATTTAAGTCAAACAAAGCCCATTCACTGTATTAACAGGTATTCTAATGAGAAGGTGGTTTAAGAGAGAAAAATGGAGGAAGGCCAAGGAAGAAATACAGCATATATTGCTACTGTGTGTCTTGGGTTTATCTTACAGACCCTCACAAACGTGCGTGTTTAGGGGTGTGTTAAATTGTTACAGAAGATATGCCAAGTGCTGAGCAGATTCATAAACATAATAACAGATTATTATAGCAAAGACATTTTATTGCAGCCCAGGAGCCGATATTGTCTGATTTATGAAGACCTAAAACACACCTACGATTTAAAGTGGGCCCCGGGGGAAGCTCTTGGTGAGCCATCAAGCCCAAGGCAATTTATTGGCAGAATTAAATTCTGGCTAATTTCCTTAGTGCCGGTGTGTCCAGTGCTCTCATTAACTGCACTAGTTACCGATGGAAAAGACGGCGTCTTTCAGTGCAGGGCACTTTGCTGAAGTGGAGCCAGCCTCCTGCAAAGTGCCTGGAAGATTGGTTTGGAGTATTCTGAAGTGGTTTGGGGGTCCCCAGAGACCCAAAGGCATGGTATAGTGACTCCTGTCAGGGGCTCCTTTGGCCTCAGTGGAAAGTTCTGAAGTGAGACCGTGCTAATGCCAGGCTCGGCTGCTAAGACAGCTCGTGTGTATTATTGTGTGGGAAGAGGAGGGTCAGCAACACAGCTCACCTCCCCCTGCGGGGAGAAGGGTGTGAAAGGGAGAGGAGGGACCTGGAGGAGAGAGACGAAGTCATGGAAGTACAAAGGCTGGGGATGAGTCTGGAAAGGACACCAGGCGTGGTCACTTCCAGGCCAGAAGAAGCCATAGTAGAGGATAATTGCAAGCCAGAGAGCAGGCAGAGTATTGAGTTCAGGGGTCTTAGGAGGGTGGAGAAGCGAGAGGAATGGGAGATGAGACAAAGACGCCAAGATTTGCTGCAGCGAGCGGGGGGGTGGGGAGACACTCGGGTGGAACGGGATGGGGGAAAATCAAAAACGACTTTGCATTTACAGGGTGAGTGTTTACCCGCACAGCACAGGCTTTTAGAACTTTCTCTGCGATGACTTCTGCGTTTGTCACAAAACCCCATTGTGCTATCGTGTTTTCTGTTTGTCAGTGTCATGGGCAAAGCGGGATGCTTTTCATAAGTGACACTCAAGTAGAGGAATGATGATGTCTAACTTCGGTCTCTAAATGGCTGAGAGCTTAATGCCATGGGACAGGGTGGAGAGTCAGGATGCAGGAAGATTGGACTTGAGCCAGACTGGAGAACGTGGCTGTCACAGAGATGTGGGCATCACACTCGTGGTAAAAGATGTGGCAGAAATACGTCAGACTTACTCTGGAGTACTTCACCTTTTCCTTGCAAGCAAGGGGAGACTAGTTTGTGTATCACTTCAGGCATTGGTGTGATGTTATCGGGGATGTGGGGAACTCTGAGAAGAAGATACAGGGTGAATTGAGACCAGGAGTGTCATTGGAGCCAACAAAGAGAGTGTAATTAGAATCCTGAGAGCACCACCAGAGAATCACAAGCATAAAGAAGAGAAAGAAAGGAAGAGTCAAAGATTCTCCTAAGGATTGTAGTACAGCTCTAGGAAATTGAACAAGTTAAAGTAGATTTATCAGCAGATGTCAGGAGGAACCAACTAGAATAATTTGCTTCATATGCTTAAGAAAAACAGCTGCAGAAAATCAATAAAGGGACTAGTGAGGAATCAGGATGGAATAGGGAGGATTTTTTCAAAGGATCCTCCAAGCCCAGGAGGCATCAGAGAAAGCTATTACATCTATTTTGACAGACTCGGTGTTTTAGGATGAGAAATTCCACCCTTAGTGATTATAGCGTATAGTCAGCCATGGCAGCAGGTTGGTAAAATTTTAGTCACTGCGTACTGTTTACATATTTGCCTATGCTCTGTGGTTAAAGAGAAGGGACTCATTCTCACTCGCTTTATGACACTCTCATCTCTGTAATTCTTGTGTGTTAAAATGACATACTTTGGGCAAAGTATCATGAGAAGGTGATTTTCTAAGAGGAGTTAGATTATTTTATATATATATCTTAGATATTATATGTAGTGATTATATTCTTCTATGCATATTTTTACTTGTGTTGTTATGAAAGCTGCTTTACTGTAAAGTTATTAATATCTCTCATTTTCTAGTTTCTACAGCTATAGGGCAATACTGACATCTTATTTTTAGGGTATACTTTTAAAGGTACCATTTGAAGATTGTGTTAATCTTTTCATGATTAGATCGGCTTTCCAATACAAGAGAAAAAGCATGCTGGACTATCTGGTTTTCGTTTTTGCTTTTGTTTTTGTTTCCAGTATCTGAATTCCTTTCCTATGTTATGGGAGGTTTCTGAAAGTTGACAATCACTGATGCTTAATTTCCCCACTTTCCACGCAGCTGTGATATAGAAATGTGACGGAGACTTGGCCAATTGGGGGCATGTGCCCTGGACTTCGAATTGGGAATGAGTAACAGCGAAGCAGGGAAAGTTGGGAGTTCTTTTGCTACCGGGAAGAGTGACAGGAACAGCCATTTGCTGGGGGCTGTGGGGACAGCAGTGCCAAGGGTGGCGTGAGCTGGTGGGTTCTGTGGTTTGACTTTGTTTAGCAGTGGCTCTGGCTGCATGGTCTTCCTCGCTCCTGCTCATTTTCTGATCTTGGTCTTCTAGTTTTCCCTGTGACTTTGTGAGCTAACCAGAGTTCCTCCAAGAAATCTCATTTTTGCCAAAATCAGCCAGTCAGTATCTGACTCACTATTACATTTTACGTGTGGTAGGTTTACCACACCGTATTGAGAAGAACCCAGGTTTTTTTCTTTCAGCCCTTTCACTAGATAATAAGGTGACCAATGGTCCTGGATTGCCAAGGACTGAGGGGATTCGGGGACACATAACTTGTAGGCAAGTGCCTGTGTTGAGTTGGTCAAACCTACTAAGTATGTTGTGTGGCCTCAGACATGTTTCAAACCTGTATCTGTTTCTTCACTGGAAGATAGAGGCACGCCTGTTATTATGAGGGTCCAATCAAACAGTTAATATGAAAGAGACATGTGAGGGGCCATAGAAAAAAAAAGCAAGGTGGCATTATTGTTGAGTGGTTCTAGATAAGCATCCCCAGTGTGACTCTTTAGCCAGTGTGAATGTGTTTCCAGGATCATCTGCATGAGAATAACCTGTTAAAACACATATTCAATGTTAAAATATTTCTTAAAAATGCAGATTTCTGGGCTCCACTCCCAACTTACTGAGCAGAAATTTCTGGGTGCAAGTCTCAAGAATCTTGAGTTTTAAAAAGTTTTCAGTTGAGTCTAATCCACACCAAGATATGAAGATCCCCACTTTTAGCGGAGAAGGAAGAGGGTGTAGAATACCATTTCCCTTATTACTGCCCCTGAGTCAGCCCTGAGTTCTGTGCTCCAAAGACCACATTTTACATTGTCGCCACTCAAGGCGTGGGCTGTGGACCAGCGGCATTGACATCACCTGGACCGCCTGTTAGAAACAGAGGCTCTGGGGCCCCATCCTGGACCTACTCAATCAGATCTGCCTCTTAACGAGATCTCCAGCTGAGGTACATGCATATTAGACCCCGTGAACACTACTCCGTATTGAGTTCATATCAAACAGAAGAGGAAGGATTTACTTGTCAGGTGCAAGGGTTAGGCCAATAACTAACTCTGCCTTCCTCCCCATGCTCTCAGCCAATGGGGAGTGAGACCAAGGAATCTGATGAATGTGGATGAGTGCCAGCCTGTTTACTGAGAAAAGCTGTGTTGGAAGACGTGACTTAGATGGAGTCAGTTATGTTTGTTAACCCTTTCCTGAATTGAGTGTAACCTCCCGAATATCAGGCCTCCCTGGCAGCTCTGCCTCACTAAACTCCCACCAGGCCAGGGCACCAGAGCATAACGTACCCTCCCTGCAGACAGACAGAGAAGGGCTGACAGAGGCTGAGAAGCTGGGAAGGACTGAGCCAAGGCTGCTAGGTTTCTACTTCCCACCCTGAGGGGAGCTGACCGGGATTACCCCTCCTTGCAATGAGGGACATCAGGGGTCCTGTCTAGGCAAGCCACTCCACCTGCTTTTCCGTCGAATATCAGGATGCAAGAAGATGATGCAAGAGCCTTCAGAGACTTGGAGACCACCAATCACTTTGGGCAGCCAGCCCGGGGGGCCCAGAGTCACTTTGACGCATGGTCCGTGATGACACCTTGTGGAGTCTGGGTAGGCAGCCCCTCTCTCCTACCCAGCTGCCTCTTTCTTCTGTCTTTCTATTACATGCTGGCTCCACAGCTGCCAAGGGCGGGGAACCCCATGAAACCCAGCTGGTGGCTACATCTGCAGGTGAACCTCTGGAGGCAGGAGACATTTAGCGAGTTGCCGATTTCGAGGCGAGAGACCTGCATTTCACCCCTTGCTAAGATCAGGTCACCTTGAAATCTTCCTTCGGGCCCTGAGGAAGCTGCTTTTTTTCCCACGCATAGGCTTCTCACCTCCATTACACGAAAATGACTCTGAATTCAGACTGATTGCCTTATGCCTAATAGTGTGTTAGTGATATGCAAAACCAGGCATTGAACCCCAGTGTGTCTGCCATCGTCTAATCGTTTAATTGGCCATAATGATTTTATTATCTGGGTTTGAAAATGGGACAATCGGCAATTTTTTCAAAGTGCTTCCAGGTTGATTACATATGTAAAAGGGGAGGAGGTATGTAATATCTATATGCCCGGTAACTGCTTTTTCAAATTACATTCATTCCTCTTTATTTTATTTGAAAGTGTAGGGAGTTCAATATAGTTCAAGGAAAGCATTGTGGTAAACAGCCAGCTTAAATGTGAGCAGTGTAAAGAGCAGCAGCTTGCAGAAATATTGCTATAGATACTAAGACCGTATCCTGCCTCGATACAGACCACACATAATTGAATCATGTTCAATAGAAGGCCATTACAAAACCGAACTTATTTGCAATGCTAATGTGGGGAAGACAGCTGTCACAGGGAATTAAATATGATCATTCAGAGCTTGAATAAATGAGGTGTCCATTATCTTCTGGCTGTGTTGCAGGCTGCTTGAAGAACACAAATAAATGATACTGTTGCAGTAACCAGCCCATGGTTTTGTTTTTTAGTCATAGAAATATGAGAGCGGTGGAGGTGGGGGTGGGAAGCTAGGGACACAGAAAAGAAGCCTGGCAGATAAAAAAGGCAAGTGGGCAGAGTTTTATTTTCCCCTTACCCTAAGAAACCATGGATGCAAGGACATAATCAGAATTCTATTTTTGATGCCTGAAATAGATTTTAATTCTATTAAAGATCTTTTTCAAGATTCATCCCTTCTCCCTAAGACTCAGACCACAGCCAACTCACAAAGGAGGCTGAATGTGAAAGGGTAGAGTCGGGTGTAAACAAAGCTAATCCTTTGTCCCTTCCCCAAGGCCTTCCTTCTCATCCAAATGGATAATAAAGATAACAGAGAACTTCTTCATGGATAATCAATCTGCCAATGAGCATAAAAGGTACTTGGATCAGTGCTAGTTTTAAAAATGCCATTAATTATCCAATTAAGAGAAAGGGAGGCTTTTTTTTGGATTGGCTGTAAGCAACCTATCTATAAATTCGTTTTCTTACATTAATAGCGTGGAGATACTAAGCCGTCATCTCTTTGACACAAAATAGTGAGAAACAATCTTTTAAAAAGCACTCACAAATAAGACTCTCTCCAGATAGAATATCTAATACAAGTGATTCTAGAACATGTGGGCTTAGTCTGAAATTACATGGAGCTGTGGTTGAGGGAGAAAACCCAGCTTCCGGTGAACAGTGGCTGGTAAGACTGGCTGGAGCTTCTTTGTGAAAGACAGCTACTGGTGCAAAATGACTCCTTGGAAGTAAACACGGTCTGCAAAAACGTCTTGTGTTCTTCTCTGAACTATAAGCAAAGTTAGCAGTCATTGGGGAAAAAAAAAAAAAAGTAAATGGATTGTGTCTGTTTTTGTATATCCTAAGGAGCTTAGTTAGCATTGGATGTTTTGTGTATTGTGGCGTATGAATTTAGGCAGCATATAAATTCGATTCAAGAAGGTATTATATTTGTAGCTTCTAAGGACTGAGTGCCTTAGTGCTGCTGGTCTGTTAATTCTAAGTTTGGTTTCAGGCATTTCTATAATATTTTAGAAATGGAATGTGAATATTAACTAGAATTCCAAGCATTTCCAGTGTGACAGAGCTGTAAATAAAGATTATTCCTCCAAATTCACAATATAGTATCTTTCCTATCAAGGCTCATATATTTTTGGGGTGGTTAAAAATCTATTCCTTTTGGGGTGCCTGGGTGGCTCAGTCGGTTATGCATCTGCCTTCTGCTCCGGTCATGATCTCAGTGGGATTCAGACCCCATGTCGGACTCCCTGCTCAGCAGGGAGTCTGCTTCTCCCTGTCTCTCTGCCCCTCCCCTCTGCTCATGCTCTCTCTCTGTCAAATGAATAATTTTTTTTATCTTTAAAAAAAAGAAGACTGTTAGTGGGATATTTTTTGTGATGGGAAGAGGAAAAGGAAATTGGCCTTAAGGTTCTAAAAGAATTCTCTCTAGGGGTGCCTCGGTGGCTTAGTCAGTTGAGCATCCAACTCTTATCTCTGCTCAGGTCTCAGGGTCTGGGGATAGAGCCCTGCATCTGGCTCCAAGCTGGGCATCAAGCCTGCTTGGGATTCTCTCTCTCCCTTTCCCTTTCCCTCTCCACCATGTGTGCACTCTGTCTCTAAATAAAAAATAAAAGAATTCTTTCTAGAACCTTGGCTTGGGAAGGACCTTAAGGAGTCATGACATCTTAATGCCTGTGCTGGGAGAGCTGGTCCTAAAGTACTGAACACAGAAAGTGTCCTGTTTTCAGGATTTCTTACTTACTAGAAGCTTGAATAATTTAGTGTGGGACTAAGCAGGTGTTCTGGCCAGAGCCTCAAGCTTTTTTTTGAAATGGATTTTTCTATCTGATTGTAAATATCACACAAGTTTATGGTAAAAAAATTTCAAACAATACAGACATGTATGATGTAATAAGTGAAAGTCCCACCTAATCCTAGCCTTCCAGAGATAACTCTGCACAGCCTCATGTACATCATTTCAACATTTTTCTGTGTGTACACAAATCTTTTCCCCCCAACATTGTACGTATGGTGTGATTCCACATGTTCTGTTCACTTAGTTGTATGTCATAGACATCTTTTCGTATCTGCACGTATAGATCTGCTTAATTTTTAAAAAAATGAATACTATTCTGTTGTGTATAATACTATATATTAGAGTTTAACCCAGGGGTTGGCATACTATGGCCTGCTGGCTGAATTCTGCCCCCCTTTCCTGTCCATTCATATTTTATTGGGACACAGCCATACTCATTTTTTTATGTATTATTGTCTGTGGCTGCTTTAGTGCTACAGTGACAGAGTTGAGTAGTTACAACAGAGACCGAGTAGCCTGGGCAGCTGAAAGTATTTACTGTATGGCCCTTTACAGAGAAAGTTTGCCAGCTTTTGATTTAACCAATCACCTATTAGTTGGATGTATACATTGTTTCTAATTTTGTATCCTAAAAATAATGCTGTAATAAGCGTATTTGTAAACCCATCTGTGTATTCACTCACTATTTCCTTAGGATAAATTCCAAGAAGTAGGACTGCTGAGTGGTGCCTTAATTTTTATAGACCATTAGGGTTCTAGTTAATACATTCCTGTTATAAACGGTAACCGGTCACAACCAATTCTTCTGGCTTAGATTTTAGAATCAGGAAGACCTGAACTTACATTTTGGGCCTACAGTTATTAGCTGTGTGATTGTAGGATTGAATCAATCCTACTTAATTTCAGCAACATGACCAGATAAGGGTCAGCACAGCAGGCCCAGGCTGCTCAAGTCCCTCACGTGCCAAAGAAAGGCCTGTCTGCAGAAGGCTTGGCCCTTGACGGGCGCTGGCAGATAACCTCCGAGTTCTTGGAATATCCTACCCGAGAAGAGTGTTCTTGTATCTTGGTGCTTTGGGCCACGCTGTGTCATTCTGACCCGACCGTTTACGCCAACGGCGTGACGTAGGGTGAACGACTGTTTTTATTCGCCGAGGCCGCGGGGCCACACCGACCTCTGCGGGGCTGGAGAACGAGTAGCGTAGGTCTGTCACACAGGGACCGCAGGCCCTTGGCACTTACCCTCAGAAGAGCCGTGGACACCGAGGCCTCGTGGGGGCGCTTCCCTGGCTGACGCGTCACCCTTGTTGGCGGCGCACGCGGCTGCCGGCTGGATTAAGCTCCGCCCCCGCAGCTCCGGCGGGAGAGGCCCGTGCTTCCTCCTGGCCGTCGCGCTCTGCGCCTTTTTCTCTGGCAGCTCTTCATCTGTATCCTGTGGCTGTGATGAACCGTGATGGTGAGTAGAGCCGCTTTTCTGAGATGTGACTTCTAGCAGATCTTCAAAACTGAGGGTGGGCTAGGGGACTCCGGGCTCAGATACGTACTGCGTGTAATGAGAAGGCTACAGGGTGAGGCTAAACTCAGGACAGAACCTGCGCAGGAAGCATGGCCCACTATGCCTTGTGCCAGGCCAGGACGTTGAAAGAGTCCGGCTCTCATTTGTCTGCATCCTACTTCAGAGTCCAAGTTCCAGACGCGGCTCGCTTAGGGCACGCGCTGTGTGCCCCGTCTCAGCGGTGCCGGGGGTGACGGAAGGGTCTGAGCACAGAAGTCTCGAGCACCCTTGCCTGTTGTTGTGGGAAAACAATGCGCATGTCTCAGTCAGCAGGCATTTATTATCGATTATTTACTGCTCTTGTAGGCACTTGTTCCAAACCAAGAAAGCATCCTTGCCCTCAGGGTACTTAACGTTTTGCTAAAGGTAATTCTTCGAAAGGGAATTGGTGTGCTGTTAGGAAGGAGTGATGGATGCTGGGTAGCCAAAAAAATAGCAACTGTATGCTTTAGTGTTCAAGTTACTCAGTTTCCTCATCTGCAAAATGGGGATAATAATGACCACCTAATCAGACTACTGCATGGATTGTATGGAATAATCTTTCATGCGTAAGAAAACACCCAGTAAATGATATTTATTGTTTATGGCTAAGAGAGCTATAAATTCTGAAGTCAAACCAAGTACTCGTTAGTGTTGATTTTATGTTATTAAACGTTTCTGAGTAGGAACATCTTCTCTGAGGAGAAACCTATGTAGTCACACACCGCCTTGTGCCTGGTTGAGTGCTCTCCTGCCATGGCCTTGAAATCTCTGATGATTTTGAACAAGGGGCCCTGCGTTTTCATTTTGCACTGGACCCTACAAGTTATCCAGCTGGTCCTGTCTCTGAGCTTCAGTGTCCTCCTGTAAAATGGAGATAATAATATATACCATGTTATTTTTCAACCATCTCATTTTAAAAAAAGATTTAATTTTTTTACAGATTTTATTTATTTTGAGAGAGAGAGAGAATATATGCACAGGGGGAGGGGCAGAGGGAGAGAGACAGAGAAAATCTCAAGCAGACTCCCCACCAAGCATGGAGCTTGAGGTGGGGCTCAAACTCATGACCCTGAGATCATGACTTGAGTCGAACAAGAGCTGGCCTGGTCACCCAACTGACTAAGCCAACCAGGCACCTCAAGACTTTATTTTTAAGTAATCTCTACACCCAACATGGGGCTCCAACTCACAACCCTGAGATCAAGAGAACCACACTCCACCAACTGAACTGGTCAGGCGACCCTGAACAGTCTCATTTTTAACTCTAGTTTATAAGTTTTTCTCCTTTTCCATTTGCCTCCTTTTCGGAGGCAATATATTACACTGTGTACCTATGGGTCCATTTTGTTTATTTTATATAGAGAAAGCAAACTTCATTCCCTGTAGAAAGGTGAAATGCTAGTAAATTCATACACAGTCCTGTGCTTTGCCATGAAGAATCATACACTGAATGTTTTGGCGTCTTTCACAGACTACTGAGTGTTTTTATATGGGGAAATTGTTGCATTTAAAACTGAAGATGTAACAAAATGTGGAGCAATTCGTAAACTTATATAATAGGGATATAACCGGCCCTTGAAGATTGGTGCTTTGATGTGGAGTGTGGTGTGAAAACGAACTTCAGTACTGTTACATGCCCTCTTAGAACTAATTTTTGCAATTTAGGTCCCCGCCATCTAGGGCAGAGAGATATAAAGAACCATGTCCCACGATTCTAGAGAAAATAAATTTGAATGAAAGATTGAAAAGGAATAAACCATTTCTGAGTGCCTCAAGCACAATAGCATAGTTGTCTTTTTAAATAGAGTACTTGTATTTAATTTTCACCCATCAGCAGGTAGGAAGAGAAATGGAGAAAAGGGGAAATAGCTTTATAGATCAGTGGAGGCCTATTGAGGTAATAGGAGATCTGATGTAAGCATATATTCAAATCCTAGCAATTTAAAAATTTTTGTGTTTGTTGAAGATAGAAATCTTCAACACTGGAAAATTAAGTGTTGGGTGTGAACTCTTGTACCATTTGGAGTCCCAGCCAAATTTCCTTAGGAGCTCTGAGGCATCTAAACATGCCAGTAAAGGGTGTGTGTGCACACATGTGAAGGTAGGAAGGACTTGTGACTGCCTCATGGTGAGGTAAAAGCACACTTCAGGTTTGCTTCCCTTGGTGGCTTTATGAAGGCCTATGTGCAAATGCACAGGATCTTTTAATTTGACAAACAGGGTCTGTTTAAATTCAGAGAGAAGCTGTATTCAAAACTTAGGAAAAAAATTGTAAAAACTAATTTAAAAAATACCAATGGAAGCATAGTTTATAAAAAGTAAAAGCCTCTGAGTTGAGTTGAACAAGGAAATTACTAAAATTCATTAAATTAATAAATGTTCTTCCTAACTTCATGATCACATGATTAGAAATGAGAGAAGAGAAGGAAGAATATTTCAAGCCACGTAAGGTGGCTCTGTGTTATGGGGAGTGGGGGGCGGGGAGCATGAAAATGGTGGGCCCTTCTTCAATGAGGAGCTTTTAATTTTGCAATTCATAAAATATGTGCTTTATTTTGCACCAAATTTAAGCTTACAACACTACCCCCACTTGAACTTTAAGAAAGAAGAGGAAAACGAGCAGTTAGCACGTGGTCCAGGGGTGGGAGTGTGAGAAGAGCCTATGGCTTTAAAATTCATTGTTCATTAGTTCATGTTTGTAGGCTGAAAGCTTCTCGTACAACCTCAAAGGTCAACGGTGTAATAATGCTCTTTTTTACCCTGATTATTATAAATATTACCTTTTGCCACTTTGATGGAGCCACTTTGAAAAATTACTTTGGAAAATAGTTTTTCTTCAGTACTCACCACTACCCTGCTCTGGCCAGAATGGCAAAAGGGAGTTAATGGCAGTGAATCATGACGGGAAGCAGGAGGATACAGAATCGGACGGGGCACAGGCCACTTGCAGTGTGCGTGTCAGGGAAGGGGGTAAGTACGGAGTAAGACAGCCTCAACGGTTTCATTTCCTGCAGTGGGAATGTGATTGGATTTCAATTTGGAAGGTTTAGGGTTGCATCTGGGATTCAGGAGAGCTGCTTATGGAACGTTGAGTGTCAAATCCTTTTTGTGTGTTATGTAAGGTATAGATGTGTGAGATTCTTCAAAGGCCCCAGAGATAACATGACTTGAATCCATACCAGAGAGTTAGTCACAGTATTAGGAAGAAGTCCATCTGGGTTCTATGGCAAACATGGGGATTTAAGTTGGGCAAATAGTCTTGATTTTAGACTTTTGTATTTTTGATTGAGATCAGGAGAAGGATGAAGGGGGCTGATGGTCAGAGTGGGGGCCTTGGAAAAACAGCTTTTTGATGATGATCCTAGAGAAGAATGTGCTAAATACCTTACAAATGGCAGAGTTTTTTTGAAAATCACAAATGTGAGGATGAAACCAAAAATGGAATGCCTCCTACAGTATGGAGCATGGAAAATTTTCAAGAGGGATTTTATATTTTAAAAATGAAATATTTGGGGTGCCTGGGTGGCTCAGTCGTTAAGCCTCTGCTTTTGGCTCAGGGCGTGATCCCAGCGTTCTGGGATCGAGCCCCGCATCGGGCTCCTCCACTGGGAGCCTGCTTCTTCCTCTCCCACTCCCCCTGCTGTGTTCCCTCTCTCGCTGGCTGTCTCTCTGTCAAATAAATAAATAAAATCTTAAAAAAAAAGAGAAAATATTTAAATGAAATATTCCTGATTAAAATGTAATTTTGCAATAATGTAATTAGGCAAATGGGTTGCTGCCCTGCTAACATGGAGGCGTATTTCCGTCCAGGCATTTGTGAAGCTTTAGCTATGCTAGAATTTTTCCTACTTGGTTTTACCATTGGATGACCAGAGATCTCTTACACTCAATGTTACAAACTTGATGGTGTTACACAAGTACAAACTAAGACACACTATCGTAGTTGTCTAATTTGTAGAGTGTTACCTAGACATTTATAGAGTGTCGCCCCTATACAGAGATGTAGATGTCTGGAAGACACTCGATAACACTTATAATCAAAATGAAAACCTTTCAACCATCTTTTCCTTCTAACTGTTGCTCCCTGATTGATATTCTCTAATACCCAGCCTTTTCTTCTTAACTTGTCCCTATTCTCAGTAGGCTGGGTAATATTTTGACTTTTGAAGAAGAAAGATGCAGGGCATTCCAAGCAGATCAAAAGCCCCAGCAAAGGCACACAGGCATTAAGGTGTGGGGATGCCTGGTGTCTGGGGATGTGATGTGACGCTTTAGTGGGGGCTACTAGGTGGGAGGTGAGGTTAGAAAAAGAACATTGTAAGATGGAACCAAAAGGTAGATTGAGGTCCGATTGTAAGGCTATTCCAGGTCTGTGATCCACAGACCCAGTGATCCCAGTTCTCAAAAGTGAGTCTGGTGGCATTGTGGATGCTGCATTAAAGAGAATGAAGTATAGTAAGGTCAGAAAACCAATTTTGCTGTTGCCTGATGAAAGAAGATGAGGCAAACTCCGTCAGTGTCAGTAGGAAAGGGAAAGGGGGTGGGATGAGAAAGTTATTTCCTGGGCGGAGTTGAAAGGATTTGGTACAAGACTGGTGAGATGGGGGAGGAGAAAGGGATGGGTCAAAGGTGACCTGAACTCAGGTGGCTGAAAGATGACCGTGTGGTTCATCACTGACGTGGGGAACGTGAGAGTAGGGTTGTGCTGGGGTCAGAGGGGCCTCAGGAGGGGAGAATTAGTTTCTCAGGGCTCCCGTAATGCCACAGACCGGGTGGCTTACCCAGTGGAAACTCGTATCTCACAGTTCTGAAGGCTAGAAGTCCATGATCAAGATGTCACAGGGTTGGTTCTTTCTGAAGGCCTATTCCAGGCCTCTCTCTTGGCTTTTGGAAGTTCCTTGGCTCATGGCAGTATAGTTCCAGTCTTCACATGGTATTGTCCCTTTGCGAGTGTCTGTGTCCAAATTTCTCCTTTTTATAGGGATACCAGTGACATTGAATTAGGGGGTCACTCTACTCCAGTATTACCTCATCTTAAATTTCCAAATAACATTATATTCTGAGATACTGGGGGTTAGGACTAAATCATATGAATTTTAGGGAGATGCAATTCAACTCAAAACAGTGGGGTAGGTCACTCAATAATGATGAGCTTTAGATGTGCTGAATTTTAGGTCCCTGTGGCCCAGTGTCAGCAGGCTAATTAATGGGGATGTGAGCTGGATGCATAGATTTGGTCATCATCTACATATAGGGAATACTCATGTACTGAAGAATTTTGTGTGGAGTACTTTCCGTGGAGAATTTTCCGACGGAGTGGAAACATTTGCCTGGGGAAGAAGAGAAAGAGGAAGGACATAAATTCATTGAGTACGTCTTTGAGAGTGAGGCTTTCTGCTCAGTGCTTAGATATCCAATCTCACTGGATCCTCACGCAGACCCAGTGAGGGAAGTTTGAGCGGCATCTGAAGCTCATGGTCACACAGCAGGAGGATGGTAAAACTGAGATTTGAACCCCGGTTTATTTGATTTCACTAGAAGTTGCTGCCTTCTCCTGGGGAGAGAGTTGAGGACAAGGATAAGGCTGGGGAGAACACGGAAGAATTTGTCTGGTTGAAGGGCTGGCAGTGGGAGCCAGTGAAGGGGAAGAGGGAAATGATAACTAGTCAAGAAAGCCACTGGAAACCCAAAATAGAGTTTCAAGGAGTAGGGGGGAGAACCACAGTATTAACTATTTGAGACAGGCTAAGGACCTAGAAGTGTCTCTTTGGTTTAGTGCCCTCTCTGCTCTTTGAACGTCCATTTGATTAAGAAGTGAAATTACAACAAATTTTTGTCCACAGTGATTACAGGCAACAGATTCACTGTAAAATAAAAAAGAGAATTACTGTCAGTTTTATTCCAAGTTCACCACAGTCGATGTGCTGTTGGGGGAGAAACATCAATTCTGACAAATTGCTCTATTCACGTATACACTATCTCTGTATATATACGTTACCTGGTGATGGCTTTGGAGGCAACTTTAATTCTTAAATTCTGAGCATTGGGAGCTGGCACCCAGGTTGCGGATATACACTTTTTTCATATATGTGTGTGCGCTGCTGTTTCGGCTGCTAAGAAATGGTTTAATTTGTTTGAGCATGGTGTGCAAGCTAGCGGAGAAATCTAATGAGGACGTTTTAAAGTGTAGGTTAAGGCATTTTAGGACACGCAAAGCTATTAAGGTGATAAATAAGCACTTACTGGCTTGTTGCCCATACCTGCTTTATATTCACTTCAAAGAAGAAAATTTTCATTAAAAACAAAGCAGTTAAAATGTCAAGGTGCCCATTCTCTTTTTTCAGACCTCCTTTTTACATTACAAAATAAGTGGATTGAGCGAAACATAAACTGCTGCTAAATAAAGGCTTTTCTTGGCATTCCTTGGAGAAATCAAATCCAAGACCAGTGGTAAAGGGTGATTTACTATATCCACTACACAGACTATTTCTTCTAATTATCAGCATGAATGTAATTACTTACAAGCATCTCAGGCTCCTATGATCATGTCCCTTAGAGCATTTCATCTTTAATGATTTTCCTTGATAGAAAGCCAGTTGGAAGATTTGTTGCATAACATTGCTCAACCAGAAAGAAAAATACGTACTTCTGAGAAGAAAGATCTGTATGCTTTCTTCTCAATGGTACTTACATTCTGCCAGAATTTGATTAGGAGCTATCTTGGCACAAAGATCACTAATGACCAAGTCAAATAACTTATATAGATTAAACAATTTCTTGGAAAAAATACAATATAGTATGACATTCCTTTTCCAAGAATATTGAAGTTTAGAATTGTAACCACTTATGGTGAATTGTTAAATCCTCTAACTTCTAAGGACAGAGAGTATGAGAGGGAACAGGGTCTTGAGAGAGTTTGTAGATTCTTAGGTGAGATAGTTTTAAGGGAAGAAATTTCTTGCCTGGAGGTGAGACAGAAATGTTAACTCATACAACAGATTAAGATTTTTAAAACTGTAGGGGACATTAGAGCTTATGCACTCCCCTCCTTTGAGAAAGGAATGAACTACCCAGATAAATTATCATTCCCGTGCTTAGTAACTTGCCCCCTGTCAAAGTTCTGTTGGTGTAGCAACCCGCAGCCAGGCCTCAGATTCCCTCCCCGTGTTTTTTACCATCATCACTTCTTTCTCTAGGATTGATAAAAACATTTGTAAAAGGCTGCATTTGTCTGGCACAGTTGAAAAACATGTTTTAAATATTAGCTTTCTAGATAGCTAAAGTTTGTCCCTTAAGCATCACTTGAAAGTTTTTAGTGGGATTGGTCATCTGTCTTGAAGAGGATGCCGAGCACAATTCAGCTTTTCCTTGAGGAATTAGTATCATTAGGAGCATAATGATTTTACTGTGACGGAGCAGAGGTCACAGTTGCCCTGTGGAGTAGCTGAGGAGGGAGGACTGTTGCTAGCTGGTGGTGAGGCGGTGGCGTCTACTGTCCTCTCTGTCTGTGGTCTCCCATCACCATCTCGCCACCACTAGCCCCTCCCTGGCCTCCTGCGACAGGCTTTTCCAGGCTGCTGGTGCTCCCTCTTGCTAAAGGTGACCGAAAGCCTCTCCTGCAGAATAAAATGCAAGATTCTGTGATCACTGTGTAGTCAAAGACTTTAGCTTTCTCTTTGCTTGAAAACGGAGTCCACTAAAGTAAAATACTATTCGTAATCTCTATAGCCTTGTGCTTTCCTTGGGATGTTATCTGGTGACTTAAGAAAATTAATTTGACATTTTCACCACAGACCGTCTGAGAAGGATTTAAATGTTGGAAACGAGGTGCTTACCCAGAATCCTTTATTTCCCTAAGTAATTCCTGATTGCTGACTCAGTCTCTCTGCTGCCTCCAGATTGTCTCCCGATCCTGGGAGAGGTTTTGGGCATATCTTAAGCTTCAGCATACATCAGATTCACCTGGAAGTCTTTTTAGACCACAGATTGCTGCCCCTTCTCCCCGCTAGAGTTTCAGATTTAGTAGGTCCGAGGTGAGCCCCGAGATGTCGCAATTATAACAAGTTACGGGGTTGCTGCAGGAGGTGCTGTTGCTGGTGGTCTGGTGACCACACTTTGAGAGCCAACGAGGATATCATCATTCTCCATTATTCTCCAGAAAGAAAAGGAGAACCAAGAGGAACTAAGACTGTGGGCTTGCAGGCATCTGCTGCTGGAAGACATTGTCCAGAGTGTTCGTGGAGTCTGCCGTTTGGGACTCTGGTCAGTGGCTTCTCATATCAGAGAACAGAGTCAGCTCCTAACCTTTGATTTTTGAGTATTGAAAAACCTATACTTTCGCTGGTGTCTTCAATAGCAAATGGGCTTTATTCTTGCTTTCCTATTCCAGAACATTTATTATTTAATTGGATTTTTTGCATATGCATCTTTTGAATAATTTTCAAAATCAAGGCATGATAAGCTCCCGACATTCACAGTCACAGAGAACTCGAGAACCTGCCTCACGAGCTCGTTTTAACTCCAGCTGTGTGATTTAGATCGGTCTCTCTTCCTTACCTGCGTGTGTTCTTGCGTGCACAAACACATACGCACGTTCTAAAGAGGAACTTAGGCTGATACTGCCACTGAACTCATCCTCAGGGACGTCGACATGCACAGTATTGACCCTGCCAACCCCTCAACCTCAGCACACCACATGGAAGCACTGTCCCCAAGCCTCTTGTCTGTGATAAGAGTTCATGAGTCAGGACCGTGGCACTAGTCTCTCAACCTCCCTACTCGCAACCAGCACCCCTCTCCCTCCTTTGGTTTGTTCATGCTGAGCATATCCTCGGAGATTGTGTGGCATAATAGAAAGGACATGGGCTTTGGAGTTAGATGCACTCAAGTTCAAATCCTTTCCAAGTGTGTAACCTTGGATCTTGGGTCTTTACATCTGTTGTACAGATGTAATATCTACATTACCCAGGGTGGTTGAGAGGGCTAAGATACTGTTGTAATGCAACTAGCAGGTAGCAGATATTTAGCTAATGAGAATTCATCACTCTGTAGACACTTCAGCCCATTCACAAGGCTAGTCACGCCTTGGATCTTACCTGTCATTCAGATTTGCTCCGCCACGAGGGCCTCAGATCTGGAGTTCTTCTCTAGAGCCACCTCCTGCCACAGGGAAGCAGGATGGCACGGGGAGGCTGGAATCACAGCAATGTGGGGGCGGGGGAGGTGGGGGGGGAGAGAAGAGGATGGCAGAGACTCCAGGCTAGTCCCTCTAGCTCAAAGCTAGTACATCTCACACCATGGTAAGATTAAGGAATTGATTTAGGCAATCTTGAAAGCCCCTCCAGCTCCAGCTCTCTGGAATTGTAGTATTCTTTTCTTCTGTGACCCTCTACTCCCAGCTGAGTTCTTCGTTGTCATCATCATGACCTCCGGTTCCTCTGTATATTCCAGCCCACCAGCTCGCATCCCAACAAACTTGCTTTCTATCTATGCTTTGGCTTCAGTCTTACCTCCTCTGTTTTTCTCCTATAACTCCTCTGTCCTAGCCAAGCTGAACCACCCACCATTTCCTAGGGGTTGTTTTGTTTTGTTTTGTTTTTTCCATAGCATGCTTTTCTTTTTAATCTAATATGTTTTTTATTTCGTTTTTTATCTGTCTCCCATACTAGAATATAAACTCCTCGAAAGCAGAAACTTTTGTTTGTTGCCTTACCCTGCGCCTGGACTAGGGCCTGGTTATAGAAGGTACACAATAAATTTTTGCTGAGCGAAATCTCTGGCTTCCCTTCATGCTTCGGCATGTAGAGGCTCCTTAGAATTACCCGGTTTCTGATGGAATATGACAGGGGCGGGAACTTGGCAGCATAGTCCTCAGGATTGATGGGGAGTCTGGCTGACGCAGTGCCCCTCCTTTGGCAGTGAGCTGCCTGTCAGTACCCTGCAGCGGTTGGTGCTGGTCTGTGTGCGTCTTCCCAGTGGTAGGTGTTGAACTGCTGACCACCTTCCCGGGGCTCTGTCTCACCAAGACGCTGTCTCTGTTTCTTCCCATCAAGCCTGTTGCTGAGATGCCTCGGGCCCTAGCTTTCTCCCATTACAACACTAAAGTGAGTACTCAGGGAATACCAGCTAGCCTCCGCAAAGCTAGGGAGGTGGAAGTCAGGAGGCAAGGGTCCTCCTATCAACTGCATGTCTGACACTTGACCTCAGACAAATCAATTACTTCAAAAATACTTTTTAAGAGACTATCATGCACAGATGGCGTTTACAAAGAAGTCTGAAGATAGTTTCTGTTCCCTAACAGGTTCTGGTCTGGTTGGAAAGACAAGACACCCATGAAACCTTTCATTTTATCTCTGAAATATTTCTCAAACATGCTTCCTTCTTTCCATCTCTGCAGTCCACACACAGCCAGTACGCCCCGTCGTCATGCTCTGCACCTGAGTTCTAGGTCCCCCTCTTGTCTGGATTACCATAGCTTCCTTCTGGTTCCACCATTTCCAGTCTTGCCACTTCTGATTTATTTCCTCACGGGAGACTTATTTTTCAAAATCCAAATCAGATCATAGTGCTGTCCTACTTAGACCTTCTTGCTGGACATTGGTTTCAACAGGACACCTTACATTGACTCATTTGGAGCTGCTCGCTCTTTCCCTGCCCACCTCTCCTCTCTCATGTTGTGATGCTCTCCCCTTACCAGCCGTGAGGCAGTCACAGTGGACTCTGTTTGATCCCTCAAACCTGGGATGTCTTCCCCACTCCAGGCCCTGTGTGCATACCTTTGGTCTGGCTGGAATTCTCTGCTTCCTCACTGTCCCTGAGGCCCTGGTCTTCACAGGGCTGGCTCCTTTCCTTCCATGAGGGACTCAGCTTAAAGAGGGGTCTCTGTCTCTAAGAGCCTTCTCTGAAACAACTTTCCTGGTCATTCCACTTTGGGGCATTATAGGTTTTCTTCATATCACAGATTGCACTTACTTATTTGTCTGTCTCCATCACTGGACTGTAGGCTCCCTGAAGTCAGGCACCATGCCCTCTTCAATGTCCTGTCCTTGCAACCTCAATACCTCTCCAGCAGAGTGCCTGCTATATAGCAAGCCTTCAATAAATATTTTAACACTAAAGAAATAACGGCAGGGCACCTGGCTGGCTCAGTTGGCAAAGCGTGTGACTCTTGATCTCAGGGTTGTGAGTTTGAGCCCCAGGTCAGGGGTAGAGTTTACTTAAAATCAACAAACAAACAAACACATTAAGCAAAACAAAACAAAACAACAAAAAATGGCCACCAGCTGGGTATGATGTTTGTAGGATGGTGCTATCTCTCTGTTTGAGTTGGCAGATCACTGAGAGATTTTATTAATTGTATTTGTGCTAACTGTGCTCTGTGCTGCTTGTTTTCAGGATACTTTTATACAATAAAGACCATTTAAAAAAAATTAGATACTTTAAAATGACACAAAATCCTGAAATCAGTTTAAGTGCTATTTTCTGTCAGATATATTTGGATTTGTCAGGCAGCTGATATTTATCAAAAACTCAGATTCATAAAGTGTGTATGCCTGCTTCATTTAAAATTGGTATTGAAGTCGTAGGCTCCTTGTCCTGAGAAGCATCCTTAAGAAAGACAATTGGACTTTGAAGGAAATGGCACTGCTTTCCTAAGGGCCCTGCGCAGGGCTACTCTGTCAGATCCCTTCCAGACAACCTGGGAGGTGAGGGTGGCTCTCTGCTAAGTTCTTCTCTGGGAAGCATCGGATTATAGCAGTCTTGCCGGGTGGTTACAAAAGACAGCTTTCTCTGTTGCATCAACGAACAAAAGATGGTTATTTTAAACACGTGCCGTGGACTGCTTACTAAAATCCCTGCCTTTTTTGGTTGTAGGTCATTGTAAGAACATGCTGTATGTAGGACCGAGTGCAATGTATATTTCTGAAAGAGCAGCTGCCTCATCTTTTCAGCTGACCTGATATTGATTCATCATCCTTGCTGGATTCAATGGCCTGCTTAGTGGCATCGGAACATGGGCTCGATGCCTGTTGGCAGCTCCAGCTGTCTGGGTGCCTTTCAGTTTTATCCCTTTGATTGTAGAGCAGTTTTGTGTTATTGATAAATTACAGGTATGGTACTCAGAGGGAGGAAAGGGGCAGCTCGGAGTAAATGGCGGTGCCCTTGGGTATGACGCTCACTTGGACTCATCCATTAGACAATCCTATGTAGTGAAAGGTGTGTTTATGGGATTAGTTATTAATCACGAAACAGGATAGGAGTTACTTGACTGCTAATTATGACACTGGATGAGCACATAAAAATCATCATAATAAACAATATCATCCCTGTAGGACCCTTCACATGAAATCAGTCCTGCCAGACAAATAATAGTTATTTACATAACATGGAATCTTAAAAAAAATAGATCCTAAAAAACTAGCAACCACCAAATAAGCAAAATGGAAGCTAATAAAAATTAGTACCTTAAAAAAATCATTGCAAACTATGTTTTCTGTAATTATACCAAGCCCTAGAGTTTTAACCATGTAATAGTAATTTTTCCATGTTTTTGCCGTTATTGTCCTTTTGATTTACTTAACTATGTCTAACTTGAACAAACAATGTTAAGTGGGGAAACAGATGCGATTAAATAGCCTGTAATTATGTTTTTAGTCAACTGCTACCGTCACAGACTCCTCCTGCTACTCGGACCAGAAAAAAAGTGACCTAACTGATTTCACCAACTGCTTTGCCAGGCCCTGATGCAGAATAGATGGCCTTATTAAGCAATCAAAAAATCAGCCATTACAGAGGAATGGTAATCAGCAGTGTTTATACAGCTCACACGCTAGCCCCACAATACACAATCAGGACCATGAATTCTGCTAATTGGGTACCTTCTGCGTCCAGAGGTGCCTGCGAAGGGAAACAAAAGGGACTCGAAAATTAGTGTTTGTAGCAATTAGTTTCTGTCTAAAGGCTTAGCCCAGTTCAGGGAAACCATGATTCAAACAGGGATTATTATAGCAACTTTGGTATTTAAATGTCTTCTGCCATTATTTGAGGTAGGATTTAGCTTGGCGAAACTAATGCAGAATCGTCCTCTTTCTATTTACTTAAAATGATTTTTGTTTTGAACTTCTCAAAAATCAAAACCATTAAGCCATTTACTGCTTTAAATTTTCTGGCATTCAATGTTTTGTTGTTGTTGTTGTTGTTGTTTTTTAAACCTATGATCTTGCTCAAGACCAATTGAAAAGACTGTTAAATACATGTATTGCAGAGGAGCTCTGTTCAGGGGAATAATACAGTGGAGTTTGTTGTGCCATTATTTCACTCAGAATGCTCTGTAGTTTAGTGGGGGAACTACAGGATATAATTCTTGGTGGAGGAAAAAAGGACAGCAAGTGTTTTATTTATAAATGTATGTACCAATTCCCATTCTAAGTAATAGCACTAAAATAGTCCCAGAGGAGAATGTAGGTTCTCTGTGTGTATTTTATTTGAGTAAACTAGTAGGGCATTTCCAAATGGGCTCCACTGAAAGCCCAGTGGGTTTTATAAAATTCATTACAAAAAGCCTTTTGCCCTTTTCTTCCCTTTTAGTCTTTAGCATTTCTGATGTAATAATCAGATAGACAAATCTCTGTGCTTTGCTTCTGTCATTATAGACTCCCTGCTGTAGATGTTCAAAGGGCAAATTAACAGTAGCACAATTCGAGGGACCTCTTCACCTCCCATGGAAAGCATCAGCTGCAGGTTCTTGCTTTCTTGACGCTCTCCACATGGTTACAGAAGGATCACGATGATGACGACAACAACAACAAAAGATTAAGGAAAGGAAAGGAAAAACCTTGTGATTCAGAAGACCAAAGAAATATTTGATGTTTCATTTTCTGTGATTTGAAGGCTACATGAGCAAGTGACAGTTTGTCTTTTAAAATTTATTAATAATTTGCTCTCTTTGATTACTTAAATGATGGTTAATCAATGTGTCAATAAGTATAGTAAAATTTTTATTATTAACACGAAATTTTACATTATTAAGACAGAAATTATCGAAAGAATATTGGTACTTTGGAGACAATCAGAATGATAAGTATGATAGTTTTAGAGACACTGTAACAACATTTTACTCCTGACTGATTACATTACATATTGATATTAGCATCAGTATGTAGTGCAATCAGTCAGGAGAAAAGGAGTGAAATGTGAACTAATGAGAGCTAATTGTATCATATAATAGCAAGGACACAGAACTCTATCAATTAAATTAGTTTGAGATGAAACAAATATGAATATAATAATGTTTATAATAATGAGGCAATTAGAGCTAATGAAATAAATGTTAATAAAGACTAGGATCCCTAGCCCATCTCTGCCCTTCTCCTTCTGATTCCTCCAAACTTTGGGTTGTGTTATATTCACCAGATTCTTTTCAGCCATTGATGCTCTGTGTTGGAGATGTAGAGGTGAAGAATATAAATCTTCACAGTCTGCATGTTTCCTCATCTCGTACATTCAGAGGGCTCCTCATGGTCTGGCATACCTCTTGCCAACATACTCATCTCTAATGAATACATCATGTCTTGTTCCATGGAACTTTTGCTTTCATATACTGTCTTTTCTTGATCTGGGATAGAAAACTGGCACTTGTCATTAAGTGTGGATATTTTTCTTCTCCGTGTTTTGGAGAGTTGATAGCTCAGGTCTAGTGCTTCTCCATTGTGTCATCCAATTGGATTCTGCTTATTAGCTGCTTCCTTGCTGTCCTTAAGTCTTTGACATTCATTCCACTTAATTCCCTGATACAAAGAGTCACAACTGTGATGGCAAAGCCAGTTTCTTATCTGGTTAGGAATGTACCCTCTAGGGGCGCCTGGGTGGCTCAGTTGTTAGGCGTCTGCCTTTGGCTCAGGGCCTGATTCCACGTCCCTGGGATCGGTCCCCACATGGGGTTTCCTGCTCTGCTGGGAGCCTGCTTCTTCCTCTCCCACTCCCCCTGCTTGTGTTCCCTCTCGCTGGCTGTCTCTATCTCTGTCGAATAAATAAATAAAATCTTTAAAAAAAAATGGAATGTACCCTCTAGGAGAAATTATACCCATTATCTTGCAGGAGATGATTTTGGAGACTTAACTGCAGTCTGGTAGATTATTGGCATCCGTCAATAAATTAGGACCAAAAAATTAGGGCCCGTAATCTGTATTGCAATTTAGATTTGAGCCTGATAGACTATGTTGCTGAGCACCTTGTAGGGTGGTGGGGATGAGTGTTGGGGAAGATAAAGCAGCACTATATTTTGATCAGCTTGAAAACTCATCCATTTAGCTAAAAAGACTATCTCCCAAGGAGTGATGCATTTATACAAATTATGGATTAAGAAAAAAGTATTTTTGTGGTGCATGGCTATTACATTATGAACATTGCCTGAGTAATTAAAGGGAAAAATTGTAAATTTTAGAAATTTCCACTTGATTATCTATTTGGTTGTTACTCTGGTTGGTGTACTTGTATTTGTCCTCAATTTAGGCTAGGGTTAGTTAGCGTTGATGAATGATATTTGACTCAAAGTATGTGGAACTTTGTGCTGTGAAAGTTTCAACCAACTTTCCCACTTGGCTACTGTGTTGTTGTTGTTGTTGTTGTTTTTAGTCATGTATATCATGCGTGTTTTTGCTTTTGCATTTGTATCGCATTAAAAAGACATCAGAATGAGCTGTGAGTTAATGTTTCACTTGTAAAAGGTTATGGATTACNTTTAGTCATGTATATCATGCGTGTTTTTGCTTTTGCTTTTGTATCGCATTAAAAAGACATCAGAATGAGCTGTGAGTTAATGTTTCACTTGTAAAAGGTTATGGATTACACTCAGCTGGTTTCTCAGGCTGACACAGGGTTCATGATTAGAAGAATGAAAACAAACATGAATTGAAAATGTCACTAACCTTTATTGGGCTCTGAGAATCCCAGAGCCTGCATGACAGGAGGTTTTCCTGTTTTCAACAGTATAAAGAAGATTGAAACAAAACAGCACGGATCTTGGCTATTTACATCTTTTAATGAATGCTCTTCACGTTTGGGTTCCTTTGTCCGTCTCCCAGTTTTCGAGGGTTTAGCTGTGAAAAGTGTGGATGGTATCACATACTCTTATAAACCATGAGCAGACATCTGTCTAGGATGCTTTTTCCTCCAAATTATGCTCAGTGTAAAGGGCATCTATACAGCTGTGCATGTATAAGGTAGCCAATTATCTATTCTCAATGTTCCTTAGCACCGAGTTGGAAAGTATTTTCAGATATACTATGTAAGAAAGGATGTGTGTTTAAGTGGGTGTGTGCTGAAGGGATATTTAAGATGAGATCTAACATCTTCCACGTGATGGAAGGTTTGAATCTGGTTGTGTTGTCTTTGAAAACCTTTTGTGATTGGTAAACAAATGTATTCACACCGTAGGTCCCAGACCCTCATCAGACTAGAGGGGGGAAGTAAAACAGACTTAAATGGTCTGTTTATATGAATTGTAGAGAGTTTAGAGATTAAACTGTGATCCAGGATATAGCACATCTGACCAGCAATAACTTGTTCAAGCTTTCAGTTTTTTTTTTTTTTTTTTTAATATTTTATTTATTTGCTTGACAGAGAGACAGCCAGCGAGAGAGGGAACACAGCAGGGGAGTGGGAGAGGAAGAAGCAGGCCCCCAGCCGAGGATCCCGATGTGGGACTCAATCCTGGAACGCCGGGATCACACCCTGAGCCGAAGGCAGACGCTTAGCGACTGCGCTACCCAGGCGCCCCGAGCTTTCAGTTCCTATTAAGATTTAATATCTTTGTTTCTTTACAGTGACTTGGGCTTGGTTGTTCTTGGCTTAAATATGAATAACCTTACAGTAAGTAAAACGTTAGTCTGTTTCTTTCTGCCTTAATTTCTCTCCCTGTGACTGGCTGATCTGGCACACCTTGTGACAAATTGTGCTATACTTTTCACTGATTTGTAGGTAATTTGAGAAATACTCCAGAAAGATCACTAGCGAAATCTCAAAATAAAACATATCCCTTCATCTGAACTGTGCATACATAGAGCATGAAAAATTTTAGACTTTTACAAATGCATTTACTTGTTCCTGAATTAAAATGAGTTCTATGGACCCATGCTTAGTCCTAAATACTACTATTTCAAGGTGTAACTCTGGTCTATATGGATTTAATAACATTCTTTGGCAGTGTATAAGTATTTGGGAAGCACAAACCTGAGCTTTTTATTCTCACTTTATCTAATTATATATTGTTCTTTTAATACAGAATTTGTTTTACTTTTTAAAAGATCAAAGGATTCTTGTGGCCAGAAAACATTTCCACTTAAAAATATGGAGCATTTTCTATTTTTATTTAAAAGTAGTCTTAGTAAAATTGTATCTAATTAATAATAATATGATAAAGCAAAACTTATACCCAAAGATTGAGCATTAAGACCAGCTTTATTTTTAAGCATAAAGTTAGGAAGCTTACTTGGTGGAAAGAAAGTTACTATTAATGATACTACTTTTTACTCAGAAGTGATAATTTTGTTATTTCTGCAATTTAAAAGATCCATGCCTATAACATTCTTTTATTTCACAACAGTGAAGTAGGCTTTTTAAACTTAAAATCATATTTCCCATCTGGAAAAATGTAGTTTTTTCAGGTAAAGCAAATTAATTAGGTTTCAATCTGAAGGATTGTAGGTCAGGAACTGGGCTCTAGTTTTAACCTTGTGCTTGATGACTTATGTAACTTTGTATCCCCTTTGTATCCCCTGTATCAGTCAGAATAGTCTAGGTTATACTGCAATAACAAGTAAGTCCTAAATCTTAATAGCTTGAAGTAATGAAGGTTTAATTCTTATTCACATATTCAGTAAGGATCAGTTGTGAACTGTGTTACATCATTGTTGTTATTGTCCTAATGCTAGAACCTTTCTTGATGGAATAGCCTCCATCTGGAACGTTGGCCATTGCCAAGGCAGAGGGAAAAGAGAATATGAGGAAGCACCATACTAGTTGTTAAAGCTTCTGCTAACACTGTTGGCCAACACAGGCCAATCTAGCTTCAAGCATCAGAGAAGTATAATTGCACCACTTCACTGAAGGAGGAAAGACACTGCTACCTATTAATAGTCTTACGACTACCATATACTCTCCCCGTCTACTACCCTATCTTTATTTACTTATAAATGTTATCACGTTATAAAGTAATATACTGAAAAAATTACTAAAATTAGAAGAAGCTCCTTACAACCCTATTACCCTTACAAATCAAACTGTTTTATTTGTTCAAGTTTATTTAAATGCCTTGTCAATGTACGTAATCTTTATGTAGTTATATTGATTTCTTCCTGTTTGTGTTGGTTGGACAAAGTTACAAATGACTTTAAATGCTAGTGAGTGTCATCGTGGAGGTTTCTTTAAATCTTATGTTGCAATGGGTTTCTAGCCTGTCTGTAGCTATAATATCTTAGTTATAATTTTGAATAATGAAACTAATATAAAAGAGAAGTTGGAGATAAGTGTGTAAGATGATAACATATATGTGGAATATCTTGAACTACTTTACAGAAGATTTACAGAAGATTTCATAGTAGTTAAAAATATTTTCATGTGTATGAGTATTATGATAGACCCAGATGGTTTTTAAAAAGAATCTGATGTGAGGGGCGCCTGGGTGGCACAGCGGTTAAGCGTCTGCCTTCGGCTTAGGGCGTGATCCCGGCGTTATGGGATCGAGCCCCACATCAGGCTCTTCCGCTATGAGCCTGGTTCTTCCTCTCCCACTCCCCCTGCTTGTGTTCCCTCTCTCGCTGGCTGTCTATCTCTGTCGAATAAATAAATAAAATCTTTAACAACAAAAAAAAATCTGATGTGGGCCTGTTTTCCTAGAATTTCGTTTAAATCATATCATATTTCAGTTAAATTGTATTATTTTCAATATAAAACCTTATATTTAGGTTCTTTTATTTGGGATGTGGAAGGGGATTACAGGGCTTGATTATGCAGGGCTGTGCAAAGCCAGGATTCTGTGAGGAGGAGAGCTAATGAATGAGAGGGTACAAATTATTGTACAATATATCCAATTTAAAGCTTTAATTTTCAAAGTGTGGTCATGAAGTGGTACCTAGGCTGATTTTCTTTAGTATTAGTGTTTGTAATAGTATTATTTTGCTAAAAACCTTGACTTTTGTAATGAATAAAACATTTATCTGTGATAGGTAAAATAAAGCTCATTGGGGGTCTTATCAGTAGCAATGCCGTTTTTTTCCCCTACAACTCTTTCTGGAGAAGTTGTTGGGAAGTAATACTAATCATGAGTGGGTTTGGGTGGTCCAAGCAACATTTGTATCCCAGTGAAGTGGTGTTTCGATGGAAGGTATGGAAGTTTGGTAACCATTGATTTGTACATCCCTGCCCTTTCTTAACATTTTTAAGCGCTGCATCCCCAGTGCCTAGAATAGTACCTGGTACCTAGTGGACATTTAATAAGTATTTGTTGAATGGGTGAATAACTAAAGGTTGAAGTTAGAAACTTTCTTTACTTCATGTGGAAACTAAGAGATTTTTGTTTTAGAGCGATACTTTTGTCAAATCAATGTCCAATATCAGCATCATTGGGGAGTCATTGCCCTGGACAAATTGTTGCCTAGAAAGATGTTAAAGTGGAAAAATAGATCGTACTGCAGTTTTCAAGGAAAAGCAGTGATAAATGGGCTTTAAAAATTTTTTCATTGTCCACACCCATTAGGATGGGTATAATAAAAAAACAAAAACAAAAAACCGGAGAAAATGACAAACATTGGCAAGAATGTAGAGAAATTGAAACCCTTGCTCATTGTTGATAGGAATATAAAATGGCATAGCACTGTGGAAAATGGTATGGTGAGTCCTTAAAAAATGTAACAGAATTACCATATGATTCATCAATTCCACTGCTGGGCATATTCCCAAAAGAATTGAAAGTAGGGACTCAAACAGATATTTGTACACATATCTTCATAGAAGCATTATTCATTAACAGCCGAAAGATGGAAGCAAGCCAAGTGTCCATTGATGGATGACTGGATAAGCAAAATGTGGTGTGTATACACAGTGGAATATTATTCAGTCTTAAAAAGGAAGGAAATGGCGCCTGGGTGGCACAGCGGTTGGGCGTCTGCCTTCAGCTCAGGGCGTGATCCCGGCGTTGTGGGATCGAGCCCCGCGTCAGGCTCCTCTGCTATGAGCCTGCTTCTTCCTCTCCCACTCCCCCTGCTTGTGTTCCCTCTCTCGCTGGCTGTCTCTATCTCTTTCGAATAAATAATAAAATCTTTAAAAAAAAAAAAAAATAAAATAAAATAAAATAAAAAGGAAGGAAATTCTGACACATGCTGCAACATGGATGAACCCAGAAGACATTACGCTAAGGGAAATAAGCCAGTCACAAAAAGACAAATCATGTATGATTCTTTTATGTGAGCTACTAGACTAGTCCCATTGATAGAGACAGAAAGTAGGAAGGTGAGTGCCAGGTGCTGGGAAAGGTGAGAAGAGAATTATTATTTAATGGGTACAGAGTTTCAGTTTGGGACGATGAGTGTGAGAGATGGATGGTGGTGTGATGGTTGACAGCAATATGCATGTACTTAATGCCACTGAGTCATACGCTTGAAATTGTTAAGAGGATAAATGTTATGTATATATTTTTCACCATGTTTTTTTTCATTGTTAAGGTTGCCAATGACCTCCATGTGGCTAAATGCAATCAATGATCAGTTCTTAGTTTTACCATCCTGGGCCCAGCAGCATCATTTCACACAGATAATGTTTCTCATTGAAATACATGAAATACATTCTTCATTGGGCTTCCAGTGAATCACAGTATCTTGGTTTTGTTGTTTTTTCATTTTGTTCCCTGTCTCACTGACTAGTCCTTCCCAGTTTTATTTGCTGTATCCTCATTTTACTGATACCAGTGTTTGAGTGGGCCTCTTCTCTGTGTGTCTAAACTTGCTCTTTAGGTGGTCTCGTGAGTTGAAATATCATCTATAAGCAGATGGCCCCTGCTTTTCCCCTGACATTCAGACTCATGTAGATATTTTTAAAAATGATATCTCTGTTTAGATGTCGATAGGCATTTCAAATTTAACATATAAACAGAGCTTGATATTTTCCCCTCATAATCCTGCTTTCCACCCATTGTTCACCGTTTCTGTAAATGGCAAAACACTTTACCTGGTTTCATATGACAAAAAAAAAGTCTTGGAATTATTCTTGACTCTCCTCTTCTTTTATACTCTATCTAATCCACTGGCAAATCCTGTTGGTAGTTCTACTTTCAAAATAAATCCTGGATCTGACTGCTTGTGATCATTTGTACCTCTGGTACCCTGGTCCAGGCTACCACTGTCTTCCTCCTGGGCCATCGCAGTAGTCTCTCAACTTTTCTCCCTAATTCTACTCTTGTCACTACTTCCTGCCCCAAGTTTATTCTCTACGTAGGATCCCTAGTTCTTGAAAAATCTAAATCTGATCATGGCAAATCCTCTGATTCTTCTGATCTCACTTAGAGACAAGTTTAGGAATAAAGAATCTGATTCTTTTAGCAAAATATAGACATTCTTTTGTCAAGCAGAGTTTTGGTTGGCTTTGCTGTGTGACTCTTTCAGCCCATGTAGAATGATTCTCTGTGATGGAATACAATCCAGAATTCACAGAGAATGGGTATTTTGCCAATAAACGGTTTCTTACTCTCCTTTCCTCAGGTCACACATTTCTCTCAAGTGGTCTACTCAGGTGGTGATGATAAAGCTAGTAAAGAAAAAAAAAAAAGAAAATCACACCCCCTTCTTGTATCTTTCATTATTTTCAACCCAGTGCCAAGATTGGAATAGGAGCAAGGAGATGTTTATATCCCCTTTTGGCTTACTGCTCTCAAGTTAAAGAGTAAATTAATACACTTGCCAATGATTTTTTTTAAGTGTTTTTTAAGTGTTCTCTTAGTAGGTCCTTTTGAACCCTCAGTGTTTGGGTTAAGACCGCTTTACATCATGTTCCATCACTGACTTGCTTTTTCTCTCCAGGTTACTAAGAATGAGCCTGGGTCATCATGGTCTCTGTTTCTCTTACCTTCTGAGGGCCTTGTACATCTGAGAGATGGGGTAGCAACATCTGAACTAGGGCCGTTGAAAATGAACCTTCTCGGGTTATTTCCTGGCTTATCACTTCAGGTGCTCTCTGCAGCATGCTTCCTGGTATTTGATTCCAGTTTGTTTTAAGTGTCCCCTATAATTGGACATACATCTTATGAATAGAGAAAATAGTTGTTTTGGAGCTTGTGGGGACAAGTCAGTTAACCACCCCCAGCCATGCCTGGTGCCTTCGTAGTGTGAGCAGGGAACTGAGACACTTTCAACTCCTTCTCCCAAGAATATGCCTCCACCACATAGCCTAAAAAGTTAGTTACCTCGTTAGTGAACCGTATGTTAAATCTGTGAGAAGCAAAGATTGTAATTTTTCTGATACTTGACAGAGTGGCTTCAAAGCAAATCCAATGGTATCTTTTCTGCATTCGTGCTCCTATTTCAGCTATTTGACAGGAGTGCAATGTCTCCTGATTCGTCCAGGTTGTATTTCAGAGAGAAGCTCTTTTTCTTTGCAGGCTGTAAACTGGATTCCCCAAAGTGCGGAAAGCACTGACCTAGTTTTTCTTTGCGCTCTTGTGACCTTTGAGATGAATTTTCTCGACGTGGGAGCAGAGTGTGACAGCATCTGTAGATGGAAAAGCCTCGCTGGCACTCTCAAAATGGCTTCTAGGAGTGTCCCAATGTCTCAGTCTGACTCACCAGCTGCCCACCGCTGTTCTGAAGCTTCCAGCACCTTTAAATGGTGCTAATTATTTGAATATTGCTTGACTCCTTCCAACCCCTTTAGGTCTTGGAAAAAAAAGAAAAGATACGATTTTATTGGTGGTCAGGGTGGCTAAGTACACACCACTGGAAAATGACGTTCTCTATTTTCTCAGCCGAGGCAAGCCATTAACGAACAAGCTTTCCATATACTTTTCCCCAAATTTAACCTGGTGGGACCGTGCCTGGCCCCAGCTAAATAGTTTGTGTTATGCTCTGATATTCTGGGAAAAAAGGGAAAATATTCCAGCAAGGAATCCAAATATGGTACATAGTTGTTTAGACTAGCCCTAAAATTCTAAATCTAGGCGTATCCTGGAACGATATGGCACTTGGTGATTTTGTGATGTTTGTACATTTTTATGCCCTTTCTGCCTCATTGCTTTGGCAAATACACACTGGACTAAGTCTAGCTTTGTGTGCTTCCATTATTTTATCAGTGACAATTGACTCAGAGTTTTAGTTTGAATATTATGAGGAATTCCCCTTGCTCTTCTTGCTTGAAAAGGCCCCTGTTATCTATTGTTATCTATTATGAAAACTAGAATTCTAGTTTTAATGTTGTTTCCTTTCATTCATTCACGAATTTTAGTGAACAGCCTCTATGTACCAACCACTGGGCTTGTTGCTGGTGTTATACTTGCAAATGATGTCTGCACTTATAGAACTTACAATCTATTGGAAAACATACAATAAATAATTATTTTATACCCCTTATAAGGAGTCCTTCATGTGTTGGTTTAGATTTAACTTTTTTTAAAAAATGTTTTTCTCTTTTGTGTTTTCAGTTACTTTAATAAGACACAAATTTTCTTTTGAATTATAAATAGAAATCCTGTTCTATTCAAGTAGGGTTTATACATTTAAATTTGGCTTTTGATAAAGTTCAGCTAGAGACTGACTGTATTTACATGCTGTTGGAAATAAATATTAGAGGTTTGGTAATATAACAAAACTTGACAACTATTTAGTACTTCTTTCTATAAACGGAAAATACTCCTCATTCTTATAAGTATTTATTGAGGGATTTATTTGTGCGTGTCACTGTGCTAGGGGATGCACTGTAGGGGATGCATAAATATTATCTGCAAAATGCTTCCTATATAAACAGTGATGTAAAACATGTAAAAAATAACCATAATATAAGATAATCTGTGATAGATTTCTTAAGAATGAACAAAAGAACAATTAAAAGATCGGAGGAAAGAGAGGTTTCCGTTAGAATACATGAGTGATCGAGGAAGCTTTATGAAAGGGTTTATGTTTCAATTAGTTTTGAAGGATAGGTGGACTTAATTGTAAAAATCCAGTTATGACAGCTCATTTTTAAACACTTTGAGCGCATATATATAAAATCATAAACAAGAACACAAACAGCACAGCTGAGCGCCTCCCGGAGGCCTGCGTGGAGGGGAGCACGCGCCATCTGAGGAGTGACAACACCCCTTTCCCTTTTCCTTCTCTATCCCCAGGGGTGATGGTCAGGCATCCATTGCACTTGTCCCCCCCCCCCACCCCCCAATAGAACTGGCTGTTCTGGAATGGTTCCCTGCCTCACTGAGCTGGGGAGTGGTAATCTGTTTTGTTGGAATGTTGCCAAGCTACCAGGTGTAACTGAGAAGGAAAACGGATGACACAGCTGTAAAAAGTACCAAGGGTTGGGTTGGGTTGTGTGGGTAGGGGTGACCTACATTTCTCCCACGTGGTACAACAAAAGGATCTGAGAGTATTGCTTGGATTGAATGGACATTACAGAGGGCCACTGGGCTTAAGCTGGCTTGCTGCTCCCCAGCCACTCCTGATGACTGTTCGCTGAGCACGGGAACCCTTGAGGCAAAAAGGCCATGGGTGGACTGCTGAGGCGAGGCAGGGCCTGACAGGGGATGGCCAAGTCAGACTTCAGACAGATGTCCCACGTCATGGCACTGCGCAGAGGCCCCCAGAGATCCATGAGCACACCCCACAAGAGAGCTGGCATTTGACTCCAGTCACAGAGGTAGAACTGTGATCCAGTGAGGTTCAGTAACAGGAAAAACAGTGACAACCCACACAGAAGGAAAGGGGTTCATTTCCTCTTTCCTCCTTGCTCAACTCAGCAAGGTAAGCAATTGGAAGAACTGGTGTGAGGGTGTGGTACACAGCTTCTCCCACACCAGGCTTCCAGAACCAAGTCTAGCCAGCACTAGGGAAGAAGGGAGAGAGAGGGGCGGAAAAAAGTGTCTGGTGGAAGGAAGGTCTTAATGTGGAGGAGAGAATGGAGTTTTATGAGGATATAGGAGTCTTGAGAACCGGAATGAGAGTGTTGTAATACTCAAAAGGGAGTGAACGTTTAGGGGATTGGGCATAAGTATCTTCGGATGAGCACACCACCCAGTGCAAAAGGGTGTGGGACAGAGGACTTCACCAAGGAATCTGGGGTGGGGGATGGGAGGGGGGAGGAAGGGTGAGGGAGGGAAAAGGAACTGGGAATTAGAGAGGAAATAAGATTGCTCCGAGGTTGCTGGTTGTAGGGCCAGGTGGGGGCATGAGCCTTAACCTTGCTGTTCTCTATACTCTGATGTGTGTTGGAAGAACTCTAACAAAAAGCTTAAAAATATTGGTCTTAACTTACTTTAAAAACCTGGTTTTTAGAATACCTTATGTTTGGATATATTTGATCCATTTTTTATTTTATTTGCAATTTGTAAAGCATCGTGATTTTATCTTCTAAAATTCTTCTTCAGAGGCGCCTGGGTGGCTCAGTGGGTTAAGCGGCTGTCTTCAGCTCAGGTCATGATCCCAGGGTGCTGGGATCAAGCCCCACCTCAGGCTCTGAACTCAGCAAGGAGGAGTCTGCTTCTCCCTCTGCCCTTCCCCCCAGCTCTTGCTCTCTGTCTCTCAAATAAGTAAATAAAATCTAAAAAAAAATAAAATAAATTTCTTCATATCTATCTTCACTTTTATATTCACCTTTACTTTTTTCTTCCACATTTAGAAATCTGTTACTTTTTAATATATTAATAGAGTCCTATTCTTCTTTACATTTCTGAGTTTCTTATTTCCTATTCTTGATATTTCAAATATTTTCTAAGTTTTAATTACTCTAAGCCTTTATTCTTTTTATTCTTCCTACCCTTAACTGTTGCTTTTTATTTGTCTCTCTTTCTCAATGGTTTACATTATTGATTTCAGTCTCTATTTTGTCATTCCTAACGTTCTCCTTTACCAGGTTTTTTTACTGCAGATTTTCATCATGTAAGCAGTAACTATAAACAGAATTGAATGGAGGTCCTGTCACCATTCTCCCCACAATCAAAATCCTCTGTGTCTCTCCCTCCCCCCTTCCACATCGTGTCCCACCCCCCACTCTCCTTTTAGTTTTCCAAAAATTATTTAGGCTAAAAGTATTTCCTAAAAATTTTGCTAATCTTATTATACAGATCACGTTATTGATTGGATTAATGTTGTGAATTCGTCTATCATACAACAACTGATCTCTGCAGGTTTTCTAAAATATGCAGTCCTGCCACATCACCTTTGGCAGTTTATGTCACTATATAATAGTTCGGTGTGTCTTGGACTCAAAGATCTGGTCTGATCCTGGCTTCTGTTGAGACCCATTTTGAATATTATTGCTATTCAGACCATAGTCAGTTCTTAATTATTTGCAATAATAGAAGTCTAGAAGTAAGTTTAAAAATTATTATTATTATTATTATTGTATTTTGATATGTGTTCATGCTCATATGGTTACTTCTAATATTCTCTTCAAGTCGTTCTAAAGAGACCTGCCTCAAGAAACTCAGAAAATTCTTTCTTTTGCATTTTTTCACACTGTTTCCTTTTTTTATTATTATTACGTTTCCTTCTTTCTAACGCTTCGCTGTCTCTATCCCGAAAAAGTGGTTCTGTGTTCTTCGAAAACTTCGAGACCAAGGTAATTTTTCTGTTTTTAAAATTTCATTAAGGGTTATAGAAGACAAACAAAACTAACCTAAAACTTCAACAAAACAAACAATTAAGTATAGAACATAGGTAAAGAAAATGAGGTTTACTTGGAACCCGTCTCTACACAGGACAAACTGGGATCTTAAAAAGTTGCTGAAGACCTATCTAGCATGGTAGACCTTCTGAAAAAATTTAAATCAGTGTCCTACAAGAAACTAAATTTGTGTGCATGTGTGTAAAGGTTGATTTACTTGTAGGACTTAGTACTCTAAGAGTGGTTCAGTTTTTCAGCGACAGAGTCATAGTAACCAAACTTGTGATAGTTGTGTAGATACAGTATTTTATTAATCTGCAGTAAGAAAAATGTAAGGGAAGGGGAGCACTCTCCTTGTAGAGCTACCTCAGAAGGCACCCAGAGTATTCATTTTCCTATGTTCCATCCTAGCCAGCAAGTTCTTTCTTTAAGGATATTATACCATTGATTAGCTTAAAGTCAGGTTTTAATTCTTACTATTTCTGGCCTATGAAGTGTTTTGTCTCGATAATACTTATTAGGTATATCTGATTCTTATGTACTGATTTTTAGTTAATTTTCAAGAATCTTAATTATGACCTTAAGTGTAGCCTACAATGAAAAAAATTATTACACTATGCTTTGCAATAATATATTAAAAAACATACATTATTTTATTTGGTCTAAGATGCTAAATGGAAAACTATGTAAAAATTATGAATGTATGTGTGTGTACACACACACACACACACAGATAACGTTTTTTTCTCATTACGATAAATGCTTTTAAACTCCCTTGATTGGGGTGTTTTGCAGTCTGTTTTTGACAAGTTTCGTTGAGTGAAAGATCCCAGGAAACACTTGTTGAGAGCATTAGTAGGTAATTGTACCCTGGGCTAATGTTCAGCTAAGACTTGATGTGTAAGTTCTACCACTCCACAGCATGGTAAAGGCTCCAGCATAGTTATGACATCATTTAATGACCTCCACTGATTATTTCACCACTTAAAATGTTAAGGTAATTCACAAATAATTAATGAGTGGATGCTTTCTAATTATGTAATAAGAAAAAAGTACCATTTATATTTTAGAAGTTGATGGTAAAGAGGTTTAAGATGATCAAAATTGTATTAAATTATAACTGTGATCACAACTCTACTAGAACAGACTCATTTCACGTGACAAAGGATACTGGTGGCCTCCCCATAGGGTGTTGTACTCCTACCCCAGCTACGCAAACGTTATTTGTAACTGAATTGCAATCAGCTCTAATAGTATAGTATCTTAAAATTTAAAAACCCTTGAAAAAGTAAAAAAATAAAATAAAATAAAACCTCTTTTATCTACAGTGATTTTTTTTTTACAGTGATTTTAATTAACGGAAAAATTATCGCGGAGCTTAGCACAAGGCCTATATACATCTGAGAGAGTCAGTGAAAATTTGTTGATGGATTAGACAGATCACTACACTTTATCTACTTACTGTCCAATGGCCCAGGTAGTCTGAAATTATTATTATTATTATAGTATTAGGCATTATAGGAACAACTAGTTTCATAGGAGGCAAAAAATATTCATCTTAAGGTTCCATGTCTCTGTGGAACACTATTATGTAGACAGATTAACTTTTATTTTTATTTACTTATTTACTTTTAAAGATTTTATTTATTTGAGAGAGAGAGAGCACAAGCAGGGGGAGTGGCAGGCAGAAGGAGAGGGAGAAGCAGGCTCCCCTCTGAGCAGGGAGCCCGATGTGGGACTTGATCCCAGGACCCTGAGATCATGACCCAAGCCGAAGGCACACGCTTAACTGGCTAAGCCACCCAGGTGCCCTGAAAGATTAATTTTTATATGTTATCTTCTCTCGCTGAAGGCAGAGTCTTGCCCAGTGCTGCTTTTGTACTGTATTTCACTGAAACATAATAAAAGCCACAGAACATTTGCGTACTGAAATGTGTGGTCACTCACAGTACTTTTATTTTTTTACTGTGAAAAGCATTTAAAAATAGTTTTTAAAATGATCTTTATATTTATGAAAAATGTCAAAAGGACCAAATCACGCACTCTAAAGTTTATTTATGTGTTTTTAGTAATCTCTACACCCAGCATGGGGCTTGAACTCACAACCCCAAGACCAGGAGTCTCCTGCTCTTCTCACTGAGCCAGCCAGGTGCCCTGCAAATCACACAAATCCCCCTTTTGCCTTTTTTACAATTAATATTTAACATTTTCATGCTCCATCATTGATAGCCTGCCTCACCTCAGAGGAGTGGATTGGGCCTTGCTAATGGAAAACCTCAGTGAATGCTCCCTGTCTGGAAGCCTCTTGCTTGTTTTTGTGTTCTCACTGTTGACCACCACATCCTTGCCACTACTTGTTAGCAGCCCCTCCATACTGAAAAGCAATCAGATCTGTTCTTGGTTCCCAAGCTTTGGTAGCTGCCATGGGGATCTGATCAACGAACTCAGAATCTCAGGTCTCAGATCTCAGAGTGTGGGCATTTGAGATGGCCCATGAGCTCCCCACAGCCGTGTAATGCCCCTCCCAAGCAACTCCTACTGGCCATTTCCTCTTAAGGGGCAGTTATATCAAAAACATTTTCCGTGTCAATGAATAACTGACCATAAACTCATGTAGCCTAAGCTAGGTCTTTTTTTAAAAAGGGAACCCAGGGGCACCTGGGTAGCTCAGTCCATGAAGCATCTGACTCTTGATTTTGGCTCAGATTGTGATCTCAGGGTCATGAGATAAAGCCCTGTATCAGTCTCCACGCTCAGCACAGAGTCTGCTTCAAGATTCTCTCTCTTCCTTTGCCCCTCCCCCCCACTCTTGCACTCTCAAATAAAATAAAATAAAACAAAATAAAATGAAATCTTTAAAAGGGGAGCCCAGAAAGGAATTTCAAACTTGATTTACATTAAACAGAGCAGATGTCCTTAAACATCAGCAAATCTTGCTGTAAGTCTAGTGCTTCCTCCTGTTTTCAACACTTAGAAACTCCAGGGAGCTTCTCATTCTTGCACCCTTAGTAGACCTTGCTTTCTCTCATCTTGCTATTACCTCCTTGGTCCCTCAATAGTCTCTTGCCTCCTTCCAGCTGGAATCCTCCAACAGCAACCCCTCTGTCCCACAGAGAGATTCTCTTCCTGCACCACTCCCCCTCCCCCCACAACTTCAACTCTGATTCTAGGGCGAATTTGTCCAGGGAAACATTTGTATGAGGTACAAAGATACAAGAATCTGTACGAGTTATGAGACAGAGAGGGGAGGAGGCTGGAACTCCCTCAAACAAATAATTTTTGTGTTATCACTAATCACATCTGTTTGGGCTTCAAAATGGTTTTTGTTGCTGTTGTTTTTCAGTGGATGCATTCTATGCCAGTGGGCCATAGTTTTAATGTTTCTCCTGTGGTTGGCCTTTTGTAGGAAGCACTACAATGAATATATTTGTGTTTTTGGGTTTTTTTCTTTTGATGAATTAAATAAGATAATATATGTAAGGTACCGAGCGCAGTAAATAATAGTTTTATTTTATTTCCTAGGATAAATTTCTAGGGTATTTATTATTAAAATGTATGTACAATTTAGTGGTTCTTTATTTGTAGGGTTACATTGCTTTCCAAAAGGGTTATACAACAGTTTTAGCCACATTTTAAAACATATGCAATCTAAGCAGTGTCAATGCCTCAAGTTTGTTACGAATGCCGGCAAGAATGACCTTTGCTCCTTTGTGTGTATTTACTCTTTCTATGAATTGTCTATTTATAACCTTGGCCTTGATGTTTTTCTTAAAAATAGCAATGCTACTGTCACTTACATTAGTTTTATTTTATATTAAACAAAACAGGACAATTTTTCCTATTTGAATGTCAGCTTTACCTTTTGTGACTTCTACATTTCAAGGATAGGAAAGTTCACATTCTCCATTGATCTGACAATCATTCTATTCTCCATCTGCTAATATTTCAGAATGTTATCTTTCTGTATTTATATCTCTAATCTAGCTGGAGTTTATTTTCTTAAATGGTGTTAGGTGAAAATCCATATTTTTGTGGAATTTTTATTTAATCACCCCAAACCCTTTGTTCCATAATTCTCACCTATTTATATATATATATATATATTTTTTTTTTTTAAAAGATTTTATTTATTTGACAGAGATACAGACAGCCAGCGAGAGAGGGAACACAAGCAGGGGGAGTGGGAGAGGAAGAAGCAGGCTCATAGCAGAGGAGCCTGATGTGGGGCTCGATCCCATAACGCCGGGATCACGCCCTGAGCTGAAGGCAGACGCTTAACTGCTGTGCGCCCCTCACCTATTTATAACATGCTCTTTTATAATGTATTCATGTTTAAACAGCATAGTTGGTATATTTTCAGTCCCTCCATTCTGTTTTACTGAGCACAATGTGCAAATGTACACTTGTTTTAATTCTTTTTGCTTTATAAATAGCTTCTATAGAAGTTGATTATATGTCTTTCTTGCTCTGATGTCTCCACTCAGACAAAGGCTGGACAAATTGTTCGTGGTTAGTGCCACAAGGCATGATTGTGTTGAATTGTTATAAAAATAAAGTTGTTTGGATTTTTATTTGTAACCAGACCTTGTAATAAATGTAATTATTATGATATATTTTATTTCCACAACCTCTCATGGGGGGTTTTGGGTGGGGGGTGCTTTTAAACACCGAAGTATCTCCAATCCTAAAAACTTCTCAATTTCTCTAGAGCTTATGGTTAGAACTACATAAAATTCCAGAAGCAACTGTGGCTTTCTGGTATTTGCCACCTAAGGGCCCTTTTGTATTTTTTTAAGAATTCCAGATTGTCACTCCACCCCCTTTTGGGTATTTTAGAGATAACCGTGTGTAAACATTTAACCAAATTTTGCTCAGAGAAAAGATTTATATATTTTGTCCCTGGCTTTAGATACTTCCTTTAGTGGTACCTTTAGGAAAAGGTAGAACACTGAGTATATACTTTCTCTCTTCTCTTTTCCAAGTTTCCACTGCAGTTATAGAATAAAGAATAACTTCCTAATTGTACTGGAAAACAGGAAAGGTGACACAGTGTCCATTGTGGATAAATGGAGGAAAATGTTCACTTCTATACACAGTAAGAGTTTAATTGCCTTAGTCATTATTTGGAAGGCAAATTTGGCTGTAGACACCAAAATTAAGATGTATCCTTTGAACTAGCAATTACGCTCCTAGGAATATGTATTCTAAAAATATTTAAACATATGCCCAAAGATGTATTTTTTAGGACATTCAACAACCTGAATGATCATCAAAAGGAAAATCATTAAGTAGATGCATGAATGTGTACATTCATATAGATGCTATTTGTATGATTATATTTTATGAACATTATATATACATAGGAGTGTATATATGGCATTAAAATGTTTTGAAAACATCATACTAAGTTCTGAGTAGGGGCCACCATGAGAAGGGAGTGGGACTTGGTTGAAGGGTTGTGAAGAAGTAAGATACACTTAAACTTGTTTTTGCTGTATACTCATAGTGCTATTTGAAAATTTTTCAAGTGAGCATCAAAAAACCGGATGATACGCACGAGGGTTCCTCTAGCTCATTTTGTTTTCCACGAATCTGACATCTCTCGCATTTCTCTTTGCTTATTCTGATTATGGATGATCCTATCTCGTGATTTTCATCAATCTTAAAATTAGTGTGACTCTAATTTTATGAGTAAATGGTTAGGATGACCTTTTTCTCTTGCTATGGTTTCTGAAAGAGTGTAGACCATTAAAAACATACTACGAGTTATTTGTTCTGCATTCTCTTGAGACAAAATGTTGTGCTAGAAACTAGGTCCAGTTTTTAAATACACAGTTGTTGTTTTAATATTTAAGTGTCTGCAGTACCCAGGATGCATTATCATATGTAGAATAGACATGTTGCGCATTCATTATTTCTACAGTACAAACTGAAAAAAACACACAGAATGGGGAACCAAAGAACGAGCAAACGTATTTTACTTATTATGATAATCCTTCTCAAGTCCTCTCTCCTGCTTTTGATCTAGGTGAAAGCAAGCTGGGAACATAATTAAACCAGTGCTGAGTGAGACAGGAGATAGGATGCACAAAAACCCCTGATCCTGGCCAACTAGATTTTGAAGTTGAAGTTAATTAAGAGCAATATACAAATAATCTTTGCAAATGGTGACATTTATAAATGCATTTTGAATATTCTGAAGCAGTTATGTAAATCACCAAGAGTAAGGCTCTAGGGGAAATGGAAAACATGCAGGCTCACCTTTTAATACCTTTTGGTAATGTTTTTATTAGACTTAATGTTTGCCAGGGGACCATGTATCTGGAGGTAATCTGATGACAGAAATGTTGTAGCCCTGTGAGATGTGGAGCCCTAGAGGAGGGGGCTGCCAAGAACGGGACCTGTCGGTCAGGGTCAATGACAACAATAACAAAAAAGAAACTGGTGACATTCTTTGTGGTTCTGGCGGGGGGGGGGGGGTTCTGAGCCTGCCCGCAATGGAAGAGGCAGAGCTAACAAGACGCCAAGGAATCAGCACTTGAAACAAGGGCGAGGCCTCCGTGCCCGTGAAGGTTCACTCCTCAGATAGGCTTTGGGAATGGGGATGACAAAAATGACAACCGTGAAGCTGTATCATTTAAGTGACATGCGACTTTCAAGGAATTTTCATTCATGGGGTATCGATAGGACAAGTAGAGGGCATAGTGGTAATTGCTGTTAATATATAGCTTGGGAAACAAATGCAGAATATTTAATGATTTTTCGATGATCATACAGTTGGCCCGTGGTAGAACAGGGAACTAATTCCGGTCATTCTCATTCATACTTTTATAAGATATCTGCAGATTTTAGGGGTAGCAATTTCTGGCACAGCTGCTCTAGAAGCAATTCCAATAACACGTGATATAATTTAATCATGAATACTTCCCAGCTCCCCTCTCCAAACATTGTCCTCTTGGTCCTTCCACATTTTTCCTCTTTCTCCTTTGTCATTGGCAGAGGCAGACTCCTTATGTAATAAGACCTTTTGCCATTTGCAACCACACGGATGGAGCTAGAATGTATTATGCTGGGTGAAATAAGTCAGTCAGAGAAAGACAAATACCGCATGGTTTCACTCATTTGTGAAATTTAAGAAAGAAAACAGATGGACATATGGGAAGGGGGAAAGAAAAAAAAAGGAGAGAAGGAAGCAAGCAGTAAGAGATTCTTTTTTTTTATTTTAATGTTTTTTTATTATATTATGTTAGTCACCATGCTGTACATCCCTGGTTTCTGATGTAAAGTTCGATGATTCATTAGTTGCGTATAACACCCAGTGCACCATGCAATACGTGCCCTCCTTACTACCCATCACCAGTCTATCCCATTCCCCCACCCCCCTCCCCTCTGAAGCCCTCAGTTTATTTCTCAGAGTCCATAGCCTCTCATGCTTCATTTCCCCTTCTGATTACCCCCCTTTCCTTATCCCTTTCTTCCCCTACCGATCTTCCTAGTTCTTATGTTCCACAGATGAGAGAAATCATATAATTGTCTTTCTCTGCTTGACTTATTTCACTCAGCATTATCTCCTCCAGTGCCGTCCATGTTGCAGCAAATGTTGAGAACTCGTTCTTTCTGATAACTGAGTAATACTCCATTGCATATATGGACTACAACTTCTTAATCCAGTCATCTGTTGAAGGGCATCTCGGTTCCTTCCACGATTTAGCTATTGTGGACAGTGCTGCCATGAACAGTAAGAGATTCTTAACAGAGAACAAACCGAGGATGGCTGGAGGGGAAGTTGGTGGGGGGATGGGCTAGATGGGTGATGGGGATTAAGGAGGGCACTTGTAGTGATGAGCACTGGGTGTTTTAGGTAAGTGATGAATCACTGAATTCTACTCCTGAAACCAGTATTGCACTGTATGTTAACCAAGTAAAATTTAAGGAAAAAAAAAAAGAAAGAAAAACAAAGACCTTTTAACTTTGCTCTCCTCCATGATTTTTTTAAACATCTATTTTTTAAAAAGTGTATGTGTGTGTATGTGTGTGTATTCAGATCACTCTAGGAATCATTTTGTTCTCTACGTGCTGTCCGCTCTATCCTTGTTGAGTACTGCTTTTTTGGGCAGGGGGAAGGGAGAATTCTGCTGAGCTATTTTATGTAGCTCAGAATTGGATTTCTAGAGTCTCAGAGACTTAGGGAACTGGAAATGTGCTCTACATTTTGCCCATCAACAAAGCCTAATCAAGAATGCATTCTTTGCCAGCAACGTTCAAAACAGAGATGATTCCAAGCTGTGGCTTGGAAATAAACTCCTTTTATTGCATTTCAATTTATAGTGTTCTTTGCCTTCATTTTGCACAAATATTCAGGGAATTTTCCCATTTAGAAGAACCTGATGCACAAATTAAAATATTTCAAGTAATGCCATTCATGATCTGTAAGTAAGGTATTACAAATTGACATGTGATACTATTCTGAGTTCCTGACAGCAATCAACTTGGAATATGTTCCTACATATACTCATGTCTCATAGGGAGAGTAATTGTTTTTGGATTAACAACAGTAGTTTAATGAGACTGATTTATTAATCAGACCTTAATTTGCAAATGTGTTTGAAAAGAAAAATTGTGTGTGTGGTTTTTTTGTGTGTTCTGTGTGTCTGTGTGTTTTTGTTTTTGTTGTTGTTGTTGTTAGCTTTCCTTTGATTTTTCTCCCCACAAGTAATCTCACAGGCTATGGCTAGTAGAATTGTTGAAAATTAATTTTGCATCCTAAGACAAACCCTAGGTTTTCTGGTTCATAGCAGCAGAATTCAGTACTGTTTAGGAGCAGTATAAACAATTTTCAGAATGCTCATGAGGGTGGAGCTTTTGCTCAATTTAAACAATTCAAAATTTTGGAAATTGGTATTTGCAAATTTGACCTGTCGATCTGCTTGTTGGAATAATGCTTCTAGCTAAACACAGAAAAAAATTAAGTGGAAGAAATGTTTCAGTTCACAGAGCCAGAAAAAATAAAATAAATCTCAGATACTCACATTAAATTAACCCTGGATTTATCTTGCTAACATGGCAAGTCATTATTTACTTAACACAATTGAGATACACGGTTTTGATGAGCAGACCATTTCTTGAAACAATGTTTTCACAGTACATGAAATATAAGAGCTTGGGATAACACCAAATTAACCCTGAGGGAGACAGTCATTGAAATGCTCATGATTTTTTATGGGAGGCTAAGCAGAGTAAAACTGAAGATTCTAATATATAGACAGACAAGAAAGCTCCCAAGCTATGAACAGATGTGTTCTCAAAGTCCATTTAAAAGTCAGTAGTTTCTAATTCAGCATTTTCTCACAATAATAATAGTGAATTCTCAATACTGTTAGTTATGCATTAGGCAGTTTCTAAGTGCTTTATGTGAATTGTTTCATTTAATTCTTTCAAAAACTCCTAAGACTTATAATTAACCTAATATTCTAGAAGGATCTGAGACACAGAGAGATTAAATTGTCTGAGGTCATGCAGCTGGATCTCAGGCAGTCTGACTCCAGAACCTGTACTTTTAACCACTTTTCATATAGAGGTGATGGTATTAATCATGATCAGGTTCTATTCTGATATCTATTACTATGTAACAGTCAACATCCCCACCTCCCCCCCCACACACACACCTAAAGACGGCTGTATGTTACTCACAGTTTTGTGGGTCAAGCTTGCATTTGCTCCAGATGGTGTCAGCAGAGGTAGCTAGATTGGGGCTGGGGGATTCACTTCCAATGTGGTCACTTACATGGCTGGCAATTTGGTATTGGCTGTCAGCTGCGAGCTTGCTTGGGGCTGTTGGTGAGGGTCCTTGGTTCCTGTCCACATGGGGTTGTTCAGGCTTCCTCACAAGACAATGCTGTATTGCAAGAGTGAGTGTTCTAAGAGACAGGAAGTGAAAGCTGCCAGTGTCTTATGGTCTGGGCCTGGAAGAGTAGCGTCGCATGATTTCTGCTGTATTCTATTGGTCAAAATTGTGTTAGAGACCACCCAGATTCAAGGAGAATGGGTCTACATCTTGATGGAGACAGAGTGGCAAAGAATTCGCGCCATTTTTAATCCACCCCAGGTACCCAGAAGAGACCATAAAAGCCCATTTATTTAACATGTGACCTAGATTAATGTTTCTCAAACTTGTCTTTACCTTTTCTTCCTCTATCATGCTAGTTTTTAATGTTAAGTCTTACTTTTTTAAAATACAAGTTTTCTTTCAACTCTTAGGGCCTGTGATTCTTGGAGACAAGGATGCGTTATTTTTTAATGTAAAATACCTGGAATATGGTTGGGATTCTATGTATGTTTATCGTTTCATTTTTCCTTTTACTTTAAGGAAACCATAAGATTTAACAAATAATGATGAATGAGGTACAATTCAGAGGAACAAAATGGATTAAGTTGTTTGAAAGTACAAATATTCTACTTCATCTTTTACAACATACACACTTGGTTTCCCAGCTTGTCATTTCCTTGTCTGTCATCAAACTTCACGCCTGTGAGCTCTTTGAGGGCAGGGGGTCTGTCTAATTCATCCCCTATACTGTATCCCCAGAATAAACACCATACCCTGGGAAATAGCAGGCACTCAGGAAATACTTGGGGAAACTTAACAAAGGCAACAAAACAGCTTGAATGTGGCTAGATTATACCAATAACTATAACTTACTAATAAATGTTTGTCTTCTTGAGCATTTACTGTGCTGACTCCTAATGAAGGAGAAATGCATCTGGCGATGTGACAGTCCAGTGAATGTACTTGTTATTTTAAATGTTTTAATACACTTGTAAGCCAGGGACATGTATCATTCTATCTCTGATGAAGAAATTTCAAATGTGTACGGAAGTTAATATTAATGCACAATTGTGTATCTACCAAAAGTCCCTATTTATCTGTACCTCAAAAGGTAAGACCTCTTTGTCTTTCTAGTGAAAATGTATTTTAATCTAATTGCATGCCGTTTGGCATTTTCTATTTAGCTGACATTAATACAAATGCCAGAGACTTGGCCTGAAGTATCATCTTCTCATTCTGATATAGAGTTTCCCTCTTCATTTGGTCTTCCTTTTTTTTTTTTTCTTCTCAAATGATAAAGAATAAATAAGACTGAATATGCAGAGCACTATTAGTTTGAAAATTAGCTTTCTCAGTACTGGGCATAGGTTTGCACTTTTCTACAACCCAAGGCTGGTGGAACCCACCCCTACTGTTAAGCTGCTCCATAATACATATGAGATCTCTGAAATTCTGGTCTGAGAGTTCTGAGATGACTCAGTCTTGCTCTAAGTTCAGAATGCAGTTTATTCACATTTACAAGGAAAAAGCTATAGAAACTGTTTTCCTTGGGTTAGATTCAAATATTTGGTGGGAAAAAAAAATAACTCCATGAAGATAAACCAAGAGGAAGATGGGTAGGCAAAACTAATACTCCGTTAGGAAAGGATGTGTTTCTAGTTTCCGTATTAATCAGGGTTGAACCAATAGGATATCTATATCTATCTGTCTGTCTATCTGTCTATCCATCCACCCATCTGTCTGTCTCAATACTCTGTAGAAAGAGATTTATTATGAGGGACTGGCTCACATGGTTATGGAAGCTGAGAAGTCCCACAGTCTGCCAGCTGTAAGCTGGAGAACAGGAAAGCTGGTGGTGTAGTTCTAATCCAAACCGGAAGGCCTGAGAACCAGGGGTGCCGACAGTGGTAAGTCCCAGTCTGAGTCTGAAGGCCCGAGAACTGGGGAGTGATGGTGTAAGTCTTGGTCCATATTCAGAGGCCTGAGAACCAAGAGAACTGATATTGGAGGGCAGAGAGCAAATTCACACTTCCTCTGCCTTTTTGTTCTATTCAGGTCCTCAACAGCTTGGATGATGCCCACCTGCAATGGTGAGGGCAGTCTTTACTCACTCAAATGATTCAGATGCTAATATCTTGCTGAAACGTCTTCATGGACACACCCAGAAGCAATATTTTACCAGCTATCTGGGCATCCCTTGGTCCAGTCAAGTTGACACATGAAATTAACCATCGTGATCTTCAATTAAAGCATTCTTAGCTGAATAACGAATCTTCAGGACAGCAGCTCTCACATTTCTTGATTGTGAATCATCCAAATTCATTACTCCTCGTCCTATTCAAAAAGTTTCAATCTCAGTTACATGCTTCAATACCTGTTTTGTCTTGAGTAGCCATTATGATCTAGCACAGCAATGAGTAGAAAGGGAGTGTAACCCTGGTGTTTATAGCAGCATTATCAACAATAGCCAAATTATGGAAAGAGCCCAAATGTCCATTGAATGATGAATGGATAAAGAGATAAAGAAGATGTGTGGTATATATATATATATATATATAGTATTTCTCTCTCTCTCTCTCTCTATATATATATGGAGTATTACTCAGCCATAAAAAAGAATGAAATCATGCCAATTGTAAGAATGTGGATGGAGCTAGAGAGTTTTGGGTTTTTTTAAAGATTTTATTTATTTATTTGACAGAGAGAGATACAGCCAGCAAGAGAGGGAACACAGGCAGGGGGAGTGGGAGAGGAATAAGCAGGCTCCCAGCGGAGGAACCTGATGTGGGGCTGGATCCTAGGACTCTGGGATCACACCCTGAGCCGAAGGCAGACTCTTAACGACTGAGCCACCCAGGTGCCCCAGAGCTAGAGAGTATTATGCTAAGTGAAATAGTCAGAGAAAGACAAATACTATATGATTTCATTCATATGTGGAGTTTAAGAAACAAAACAGATGAACATGGGGAAAAAAGACAGGCAAACCATAGAAAAGACAGACTCTTAACTATAGAGAACAAACTGAGAGTTGCTGGAGGGGAGGCGGGTGGGGGATGGGCTAAATGGGTGATGGGTTAAGGAGGGCATTTGCTGTGATAAGCACTGGGTGTTGTATGTAAGTGATGAATCACTAAATTCTACTCCCCAAACCAATATTACACTGTAGTTATTAACTGGAATTTAAATAAAAACTTGAAATTATAAAAAAGAAAGAAAAAGAGCAAAAGGAGTATCTCAGATAAACTCATTTGGCTCTCCGTTTTGTGTTCTAATAACAGCTCCACGGACTATAAAATTAGAATTATTGGGTAAAATGAAGCATAGATATTTATTGTCTGCAGATTATATTACTGCTTGTGTTCTTTTAATGACTGCCATGAGTAATAAAGAATTAACTGTTTATAAGTATGAAGACCTATATTTAAGAGGGGCTAACATTGAGAGACACAGGATGATGAGACAAAAGATTTTAAAAATAGAATTTATTAAATCTCATAAAAATATATGGAAGGTAGTCCGAAAGCCAGTAAAGATCAGGTATTTAAATGATGATGACGACAATGATACACAAAGGTAATAATAATACAACCCCAAACTCATACTCTAATACACATATTTGGAAATAAGAATAGAGTCAGGTGGAAAAATTCAGAGAAGTAACTAGTTTGAGTCAACTGCTCTCTTCTTTTATGTACTTCCCCTACCCCCAGTCAAAACACTCTAGCACTGAAATGGAAAATGATGAACTAGAGTATTAACAACAAATCTCGCTACCAACTTCATTAAGACCAATTGCACATGACTTATCTCAGAGAAATGAAGAGCACCTTCATCCCAGCAGTTTCAACGGGGGGGTTGTGGTTTCACAAGCGCACACAAAATATTGTGAAAATGAGCATGTGTGGAGGTTTAATAGCTAATTTTCCAAGTTGATTATCTTGGCCAGTTCATTGGTATGCTCTTGCTTCTTAGCTAATTTAATTTGTTTCATCCTTTTTATTGTCTCGCTTAAATAGCAATTAGGGGAGATAGCACTCCATTTCGCCTCCTACTTGCCCCTTTGCTAAATCATGATTTCACCCTGTGCCAGATAGTTACGGGTGTGTGAAGAGATGGTGCTGGTGAAAGGCAGAGTGGGTGAACATACTTGACTCAAGCCTGAGTAATCCAGGCAAAGTTGCCAGTGATCAAAGTGTGTATGTGTGTATGTGTGTGGTGAATACCTTTGAACAACTCATATATTCAGATATTTAGAAATGTGAAGCATTCCTCCTTGGAAATTCAGATTCACCTCTATGATGCCAACCAATAGGCTTCAGCTATTTAAAAGCTAGCTTTCAGCCTAGGTAAAATATCAGAATCCATCAATTTTGTACTTCCTGTTTTAAAACTGTGTATTTGTTTACGTGACAAAAAGCTATTAGATGCTATAATACTTTTTAGTATATTGTCATTTAAAACTTACTAAGTGTTTCCTTACGGGTAGCCCCAAGTGAGTCGGAAGGGGCTTCCATGATACGGAGTCCTCTGCTAATAGACTTTGCACACCACTCTTAAAACTGTATATTCTGGGGGCACCTGGGTGGCGCAGTCATTAAGATCTGCCTTCAGCTCAGGGCGTGATCCCAGCGTTATGGGATCGAGCCCCACATCAGGCTCCTCTGCTGGAAGCCCGCTTCTTCCTCTCCCACTCCCCCTGCTTGTGTTCCCTCTCTCGCTGGCTGTCTCTATCTCTATCAAATAAATAAATAAAATCTTTAAAAAAAAAACAAAAAAACTGTATATTCTGATGAGAACAGTACGAGAGGTCTCAATTCAACATGTATAGATTTTATGCCTTTTTCTAATAGATAAAAAGGTAGAATTAGTCTCTGTTTGCAGACAGCTTTACTTGGGGATGAAAAGACAACATAAAACAGAATGCAAAAAACATATCATGTAGCCAACTGAGGACTCTTCAGGGCAGACTGGTTAATGAGGTTCAGCTAGAAAACTCCTGGAGGTGGTGAAGCCTTGGTGAGAAAGAGTGATTGACATGGCCTGGGTGTCAACCAGGGGGCTTCTCTACAACCAGCTGGCCTTGGCAGCTTTGTGAAATCCACAAAAAGCCACCAAAATCATTGCCATATTTCCATCCTGTCCATTAGTCCTCAGGCTCCTGCAGTTCAAAGTGTTGAGGGAAAATTGCAGACAGCAGCTTCACTGGAACTTGCAGCATTAAGGAGAAAGCAGAAAGGTGTACATCTTCGAGATAGTGTTTGCCCTCAGGTATCTCATTAGAAAGCACAATAGAACTCTATAAACCTTTCGTTTTATTGATTTCCTTTGTTAACCTTTCACTCTCTTGAATTTGTGAAAGTGGAATCCACACCCCTCCCAAATTGTAATATGATGAGGGGGTAGTAATCATCATCAGTGGTAGTAGTGTCACTCCCCTAGAAAGGCAAATGGAGCTCAGAAACCCAACTGAAAACGTGTCCTCAACTCAACAATTTTTGCCTTAATGTTGTCGTTGTCCAGCAACAACAAATTGTCTCTATAGCAGAGAGGAACTTGTCAAATGACTCTCTAGGGATTTTTGTAACTAGATTGTAGTAACCTTAAAAGAGATGTTTGTACACTGGGTAAAGGGCCCCAGTGTGTCTCTGAAACATAGGAGGCACTCACTATTTACTGAGTGAACGAGAGAATGAATGCACAAAGGAAGAATCTGGAAGGCCATTGGGAAGCTTCAAGATGGCAAGCCTTCCTTCCCTGACTCTGTGGTGTGGAAAAATGAGCAGCCTTCACTTTAATAGAGAGAGGAGGCAGCATCCCCGGCAATTTTAGCATACAGGTAGAGAGAGTTCTGGGAAAAGATTGAGGGTTTAGGGGAGTTTATTTACTCTGGAGTCGGAATTCTAGAAGGTATCGTGGAAGGGATTATCTAGGAGGGCAGCCGTGAGAAAAATCACTTGCCCAGGGAGAAATACAGAACCAAATCAAGAGAGGAGGATGGGAGAGAAGCAGTGACTAGAGGGGTTTACACTTTGATGGTTTAGGAAGACCTGGATGAAATGCAAAGTGGGATCAAATGGCCTCAGGCTTCCACTGTGAAATTGTTTGCCTTCTACATTGTGTCAGATGTGTGTGATCTCCTGATTGTCCTTCTGTCCCAGAAACTCCCAGAAATGCACATCCTGCATAGAGACTAGCACATGTTAGGTGTTCAACACAAATTTATTGGTAGCATGAATTCATTAAGAAGTATAGAAGCAGAAAATGCAGGATACAAGCTTGAGATGAAAAGATCTCTACTATTTCTAACTGCTAGACCTGCCTTGTGTTGCCAAATCACCTCTGGCCAATTAGTTGGTATGCTAGCAGCACTTTCCTCTGGAAGATATACCTGACCTGTTCTAAGGTACCTGAAAGGGCAGAACTGAGGACACACGCTACAAGTCAGAGAAAGGAGATTTCACCCTCAAATATTCTAACAGCTGAAGTTATTCAGAATTAAAAAAAAAAATGCTGCCTTAAAATGTAGAAAATTCCTAACACAGAAAGCATGCAAGTAAAACTCAATGACTGTGTCTCAGGGATGTTTTAGCGAGGGTCCCTGTGTTGGGAAAGAGCTCCGTCCCTCCCACCATTAAGAGTTTAGAATTATTCTTGCGCCTGGTATTGTGATCGTCTAATACCATAAAATAAAAGCAAACTAGTTAAGAAAGGAAACACAGATCCAATTTCTGAAAAGGGCAATAGAGAAAAAGATGGTGTCTATATTATCATTATGAAAACATTTGCCAATATGTGTAGTGCAGAAAATTAGAAAATGCTGTAATCTTGGGCTGGAATAAGGAACTATTTAAGAGGTACTCTGCAGAATGTAGGAACAAATCTAAGTTAGGAAGGGAGATACTATAAAGGGGACTGGGGTCGAGAAAGGCTTCACGAAGCGGCTACTTGTTTATTTGGGCCTCGGGGAAAGGGTTAGAACTGGGACCTGTGCCCAAGGAGTTCCCTCCAGGGAGGGCTGAGGCTTGAGTGCCAGCTGGAGAAGGAGGCTGCTGTGAGCCTGGCCTGCAGGGGGTTTCGGGAGGAGGCTGAGTGATTGGGTTCACTCAGGCCCTCTGTGTGTGCTTTGAATGGAGATGATGGGAACAATCAATGGTCATTTGAGGAATGAAACACACTTAACTTCCTCTTGTCTGAAATCCTGCAGTACCCTGAGTTCCATTGGCCTGCCAGCGAGGAGACCTGGGAGTCCCAGCTGGGTCCCTAACTAGCTGTTTGGTGACGACACATCACTTCACATCCCTGAGCCTTATTTTCCTCAATTATAAGGCAAGGGTGTTGGTTACATCAGTGCTTCTCAAACTTTAACGTACAAATGGGGAATATTATCCAAATGCAGCTCTGATTTTGAAAGTCTGGGGTAGGGCTTGAGGTTCTGTATTTCTGATAAGCCCCCAGGCAGGCAGTCCGATACTGTTGGTAGTGCTGATACGCTTTGATAGCATGGAGTTAGATGGACACTATACAGATGAGTTTTAGTTATGTTCTCATACCACCTTTCATAGTTGTTTCATAGTTGTTTATAATTGTTATATAGTTGTATAAACTATATATAGTTTATATAAGTAGGTTATATAAGTAGGTTATAAGGTTAAGAGTATCTAGCACAGAGCTTAGTCCGTGGTGGTTACCCAAAAAATACTCATTTACTAACATGAGGTTTCTCCCTTAGACACCGAGCTTATCTATGTTGATGGTTCAATCCTGACTTTCAAACATGTAGTGCAGGTTTGGAAATCTCATAGAAGTCAAAGAAAAATCTCAGGACTTCCCTAGATCTTGTCTCTCTAGGCTCCTGCTTCTTCCAGGATAAAAGGAAATAACGGGCTGCATAAATACCTGACTGTTGCATTCATTGCTTTAGGGAAAAACAAGTAGATTGGCTTGCCATGCGTTAAGTAGATGGAATGGAGGTTTTCATTCCATTAGCACTCATTCCATGAGTCATTCTAAATTCTTGAAAGTATGCCAATGAACCCGTTAATTTACTGCAATTGCCCCTGGTAGCATTTTGCCTCTGCAGGTAATCAGCAATACTGTAATCACTTATTTCACAAAGAAAATGAGGTTGCACCGTTTATTATTTACGCTACTGTTTTGTTTTAATATTGCTATTGTTCCTTTTATAAGAAAGCATATTGATCTCTATCCTAAAGGAGTGAGAAAGAGAAGACTTTAGAGTTCCCAAAGTAGCTGTGAGAGTATAGTAATAGTATTGAATAGTATTTTGTAATAGTATTGAGTACTATTGAAAATGGTGTTATTGTTTTTTGGATTGATGGTAGTAATTTAGAAGCGTTCTAAAGAGGGTGCGTTGATGACATACACATACCTGATTACTTGAGATTTTTACCAGACTTAAGGTGTTCCAACGGTCTACGAAAGTAGTAAGATTTCTCTCAGTCCTATGACGCCTGGAAATCTGACCAAAAGTCATTTACATACAGGACAATTTACAGTGGGAAAATGATAGTCACCAAAGGATTCCTGAAGTTTGCCGCTTGTCACCTAATACGTATGAGGCAATGTTGATGAAAGACAAGAAGAGGAAATAGCAGATTCAGAGTCTTTCCGTCAAAGTGATCTAATAGCCCAGTGATAAAATCTATCACACCAACTTGATAGGAAACCTCTGCTAATTTGAGAACTCCATTACAACATCAAGCTCCTAGAATATCTGTATCAGGCTGAATTTGTTCTGTCAAAAAATAGGCTGGTTGTACCCAAGTCATATTTAAGTATTACTCCGTAATATATGTGTGCTGGGAAAAATGTATTTGAGTCACTACACTTGAGACAGGTGTCTGAAATTCATATTCAACTAGTTTAGGAAAAAGGAGGGTTTAATGGAAAGCTCTTGGGGGAGCTGCCACAATTAGAAGAAGAGTAGGGCGGCCAAATCAGAGGTAGGGCCTCTTTTTTGGTTTTGACTTCTCTTGGTGCTGGCTTTATTTTCTCCCACTGCCCACCAGCTCTCTCTGCTTGGCAGTTAATAGAGTTATTGACACCTTGTTTACAGTTTCCCATTTTACAACTTTTTTTTCCACCAGGGAGACAGACTGGCTCTTTTTTCCAGACCATTTCAAAAAAATACTGGGGAAGAACTGCAACTGGCCATTTCAGGTGGTTGCTCACCCTCAGACCAATCAGCTGTGACGAGGAGAGCTGGATCATATAAGAGCATACCGACTCCCATTGTAACCACATGGCTGGAGCAGGGAGGAGAGCAGTAATTTCCAAAATAAGGGAAGATGTCTTTGCCAGAAGATGGAAGTAAATGGCTGGGCGAGGGCTCCTAATGTGTTGGTCGACAGTCTAATTACGGGTAGCGTCTGGTACTCGCTTTGTTTAATACTCCTTGTGTCCCCTACTGGTCATAAATCCAACGTTGGCAATTCTGTCCTAGATGTTCCATAGTCGCCTTCATATAAGCTGCAGGGATCTTCATTCTCCACACCTTAGAAAATAAAGCTGCCAGAGTGTTTTCTGGGCCCCACACTTGCCTGGGTAGTGGGGCTATTTTTGCTTCTGTGATTGATTAGTTTGAGTTACAGAAAGAAGGGGAAAGAAAAGGCTAACTGATGGTGTTTGCAGTGGGCACAGAAGGAAATCTGAGAGTCTCCTGATACAAGTCCTCTTTCCCCCCCTCCCTCCCCTCTGCTGCCACTAGCCAAGGAACCTGTGTGGTCCTCACAAGGAGACTGTAAGCCACCCAGGAGTCAGGAACAATGGCATGCGTGTCTTTAAATTCTGGGAAGCTCTGGGATGCCTGGGTGGCTCGGTAGCTTGAGCATGACTTCGGCTGAGTTCATGATCTCAGCTTCCCGGGATGGAGCCCCGCATCGGGCTCCCTGCTCAGTGGGGAGTCTGCTTCCCTCTCTCTCTCTCTGCCCGTCGCCCCCACTACTTGTGCACGCTCTCTCTTTCTCTCTGTCTGTCGTATAAATAAATAAAATCTTAAAAAAAAAGACTTTTAAAAATAAATAAATAGATAAATTCTGGGAAGCTTTAGCTATAGTCCTTACATAAGGCAAAAGTATAACAAATATCTGTGGATTTGATGTTAGCTTAAACCAAACTTAACCCGTATGAAGAGTCAAAGAGGTACTTGGAGCTGCATAGTGATTTGTAAACATCTTCAAACGTAAACATTTTGCATCTTGTTATTGTGTCCAAATGGGAATAACAGGGCATAGTCCTCTGTAATTCTATTTGTCAACCCCATAATACATTTTAAGGAAGAATATTATAGTTGATAGCAATTTTAATTATTCACCAATAATGAATGAATCTGGGTCCCTACTTAAGAAATGCAAGATTTGTATGATTCAAGCATATTATTTCTTACAAGCAAACACTAATGAGTCCTGTGAAGGTAACAGACTCTAGAAACAGAAGTAGAATCCAAACAAATTGTTCATTAGTCTTATTTGTCTTCTGACGATAGACAGATCTTGAACTGGACACATGTCCAGATTTGAACTTTAAAACACAGGTATTCTATTTTAACAGAAACTTTACAATAAGTTGATTATGTGACCGTTTGTTATAGAAAAGAGGGGTTCCTGATACTTACCATGAAGATAATGCTTGTGAAGATAATGGGTTGCATTTTTCCTAAATGGAAATCTTTTTATTGTTCTTTCCTGATTTTATAAGTAACACAGTGTCACTGTGGAAAATTTTAACAATTCAGAAATGAGTATTAAACGTGGACAATTCTAATCCCCCCGTGATCCTCATCCCTAGAAATAATAATTGTTAGCAATTTGATGTATATGGATTTATTTTATGTCACAAGCCCTTGAAGGGCAGTTACTATACCCTAAGGGCTTATCTAACACTTTACAGCTGTACCTCATTGAATCCTTCTAACAACCCTACAAGATAGGTAGTGTTGCCTTGTTGACAGGGGAGGATATGGAGTCTCAGAGGCTTTCATAACTTGCACAAAGATACATAGTCCTAAGTGGCAGAGTTGAGATTCAAACACAGTCTGACTCCGGAGTCCATGCTCGTAACTCTCTACACCTTTCCAGATCTCTGTTTATGCATATGATGAAATACATGTAATATGTTTCCAGGTTCACCTCCTGTGGCCAACCTTTCCTTTAACATCCACTTAAAATGGCTTAACACCCCATTCCATGTGAAGTGGGGATCCAGTGTGTCTCCTCTGCAATATTTCTGTGATTTCCTGGAGGCGTTTGTGCGGAATCTGAATCCTACTGCCTGGCAGCATCATGTCTAGGCATTTGCTATCCTCTCTCTTCATCCCTGGACACCACCCTCTTTCTTCTTTTCCCCAGAGTACACTGATCTAAATAAGGCAGTTGTGTATAGAGAACTTTTCCTTGAAGATCTGGCGGCAAAAGAGAGGATTATGAATTAGAAAAAAAATGAGTACAATATTTACAGTGATTGCTCTCAGAGCCTAAGGGAAAATTAAAATGTAAACGTTTTCAAAGTAGCTCCTCCTTGGACACACTCCATCTCCTGATAGTACCTACTTTCCTGTCTTGGGAACTTATTTCTCTCAGACTCTACCTCAGTTACTTTTTTCTCTAATATCCTTGCCCCCTTTATACCCGGGCTGTCACTCTCAAATACCAGATCATTCTTCCCTTATTATGCAGACTGATTTGGTTCAACTTCTCAATTTTCCTTTCCATTTCATGCTAAATAAACGTTCTCTTTTGCAACAAAAACATTTTATGGTGGGAACTTGTTTTCCCAGGAGCTCTCAACAGGGATTGATTTCATCCTCCAGAAGATATTTTTGTGTGGAAACAAAGAATTATCGAGCCCCAAATGTCCACAGTGCCAAGGCTGAGAAACTCTGGTGTACAAGAAGTGTCCACCTTACTTCTGGGGGTTGTTTTCTCTCAATGGGACAATGCAGTTTTGGTGGAGCCGTAAGCCATGTACCAACTCTCTGATTCAGATGGCAAGGGTCCAAGTTTGGAGCCCCACTTCCATGACCATATGACCAGGAATAGACATTTGGATCAATCTGCACTAATCCTTGTGTGGGGATGTCCCCTATCGCTGCATTCCTGCATGTGGGCATTGTGTGTAATAGCAAAATCAGCTGCCACCCAAACGTTCGTCAACAGGTGACTAATTAAATTATGGTAAAGTCATACAAAGAAGTACTATATTGTGGTCATTTGTACGGAGCCAACTGGGTAAGCTAGAGCATTTCCCAGAACACCCTATCTTGAGTTAGAATTGGCTAAAAGAGGAATTGGTGGAAGCCTTGGAAGATGGAAGTGATCAGCAGCGTCATGACTCTTTGGGTCATGGGAGTGAGACATAGTGCCAGACATACGGAGGGGTGCTGGCGGTTTTTAGCAAGCCCTCGCTCTTTTTTGCTCCATATCCAACTTTGCTCTATGTCCTTTTCTTTGCTCCACGTTTTCCTGACTGGTGCTTTGCCGCAGACCCGCAGAAGGAACAGCTGCCCGTAGACTTGCCCCCCATTTTCCTTTGTGGTCTTGTTTTGGCAGCAGAATATGCCTGGCTTCTTAGATTGACTGGTTGGTGATTCCTCTGAAAGGTCAACTCCCCCTTTTGGATCTTTACTTCCCCAGCTACCCCCCAACACTTATATAGAGTCTAATTCCTATAATATATCGCTAATATCATAACTCTAAATGGTTTTGCTTCCCTGATCGAACCCTGGCTGACACAACTGTATAACCTTTGAAAGCAATGAGGCAGCTCTATATACTGATGTGAATTGATCTCCTAGATATATTAAGTGAAAAGAGCAAGGTGCTAAACTGATGAAAAATATTACAGATAAAGCTAGAGTCTGTTTTGACCAGTAACTCTAATCCTGGTCCCCATTTCTTTTCCCCAGAGGTAAATACTGTTATTAACTCTAAATCAATTCTTATGGTCTGGGGAAGAGTCCTCAGCAAATTGCAACTCCTATAGGAGTTGTTTTGACAAGATTATTTTATTGACATATAAGTAACATAGAATAAAATGCACACATTGTAAGTGCTCACATTGGTGAGTTTTGATAATTGTATAAACCTGTGTAGCCATCACCCCAAACAAGACATAGACCATCCCTCCTCATTTTGCTGTGCTCTTTTCTGGCCACTTATCCTACCCACTATTACAACCACTATCTCTTTCTTTCTTTCTTTTTTTTTTTTAAAGATTTTATTTATTTATTTTAGAGGAGGGAGAGAGAGAGTGTGGGTGCGTATGTGAACGGTGTGGGTGGGGGGCCGGTGGAGGGGCAGAGGGAGAGAAAACCTCAAGCAGACTCTGCACTGAGCACAGAGCCTGATGCAGGGCTGGATATCACCACCCTGAGATCATGACCTGAGTTGAAACCAAGAATCGGTTGCTTAACTGACTGAGTTACCTGGGTGCCCCATCACTATCTCATTTCTATCTCCATTAGTTTTATCTGTGCTTGGCTTTCATATAAATAGAATTATATAGTATGTACTCTTTGAGTCTGGCTTTCTTTTTTCAGCTTAATGTCTGAGATTTATCCATGTTGTTTTAGTAATTGATTCTTTTTATTGTATAGCTAGGCCACAGTCTGTATATCTACTTCCTGTTGCTGGACATTTGGGTTGTTTCTAGTTTGGGGCTATTACACATTCTTATAGCATTTTGAATGTAACTAAAAAGAGCTTGCTGGGGCCATTATTTGTAGTATTTTTAAGACTATGCAAACCACTAACTTAATTTTCCCAGAGAACTTTACTTCCTCTACAAAGAATCAGAGATTAGGTAAGAAGTTATAATTTGTATTTTTTCCCCAAAGTCTTGCCATAATTCTGGGTAAGAAGATGGATGAATTTATTCTTACTTTATAGATGAAAGCGTCATGCCACGTCTTTAAAGGATTTCCAGAGTCACAGAAGGAGTCACTTGTGAATTTAGGAGCAGAGGTCAGGCATGGTGTCTCCAGAGTGCCATCTAGTAGACCACAATGTCTATCCAGACCCGTAGTCCTTGGGAAGTAGAGAATGCTGTGGCCCCAAAGGCCACAAAGATAAGTCTAAAGTGCAATTTTTAAAGGTGTGAATGGAACAATTCTAAGCCTGGAATAGAACATAATTTAAAAGAAAAGAATATCCAATGGAAAAAAGACAGCCTCTTCAACAAATAGTGTTGGGAAAATTGGACAGCCACATGTGGAAAAATGAAACTGGACCATTTCGTTACACTATACACAAAAATAGACTCAAGATGATGGAAGACCTAAATGTGAGACAGGGATCCATCAAAACCCTAGAGGAGAACACAGGCAGCAACTTATTCTACCTTGGCTGCAGCAACTTCTTGCTAGACACATCTCCAAAGGCAAGGGAAACAAAGGCAAAAATGGACTATTGGGACTTCATCAAGATAAAAAACTTTTGCACAGCAGAGGAAACAGTCGACAAAACCAAAAGACAACTGACAGAATGGGCGGAGATATTTGCAAATGACATATCAGATAAAGGGCTGGTATCCAAAATCTATAAAGAACTTATCAAACTCAACACCCAAAGAACAAATAATTCGATCAAGGAATGGGCAGAAGACATGAGCAGACATTTCTCCAAAGAAGACGGACAAATGGCCAACAGACACATGAAAAATGGGTCAACATCACTCAGCATCAGGGAAATACAAATCAAAATCACAATGAGATAACACCTCACACCAGTCAGAATAGCTAAATCAGGAAATGGCGGATGTTGGTGAGGATGCGGAGAAAGGGGAACCCTCCTACACTGTTGGTGGGAATGCAAGCTGGTGCAGCCACTCTGGAAAACGGTATGGCAGTTCCTCAAAAAACTGAAAATAGAGCTACCCTACGACCCAGCAATTGCACTACTAGGATTTTACCTCAAGGATACGAATGTAGTGATCCGAAGTGGCACCTGCACGCCAATGTTTATAGCAGCAATGTCCACAATAGCCAAACTATGGAAAGAGCCCAGATGTCCATGAACAGATGAATGGATAAAGAAGATGTGGTATATATATAATGGAATGTTATGCAGCCACCAAATAATGAAATCTTACCATTTGCAAATGATGTGGATGAAACTAGAGGGTATTGTGCTAAGTGAGGTAAGTCATTCAGAGAAAGATAATCATCATATGATCTCACTGATGTGGAATTTAAGAAACAAGGCAGAGGACCATAGGGGAAGAGAGGAAAAAATGAAACAAGACAAAACCAGAGAGGGAGACAAACCATAAGAGACTCTTCATCATAGGAAACAAACTGAGGGTTGCTGGAGGGGAAGGAGGTGGAGGGATGGGGTAATTGGGTGATGGACATTGGGGAAGGTATGTATTGTAATGAGACTGATGAATCACAGACCTGTACCCCTAAAACAAATAATATATTTTATGTTAGTTAATTGAATTTAAATTTTTAAAAAGGGGGGAAAAGAACATAATTTAAGTTTTCTGTGACATGGTCATAAGACTCTTTCCTGGAATTATGAGAGCCAAACTAACAGATTCCAGATAATTGAAGTATAATAATAAACCCAAAGATGACGACTTTTTTCTGTGTTTGGATTTAAGTGGAACTTTTACTTTTAACTCAAACTAGGTCGTTAGACTATTGGAACTCTGACTTAGAGTGTTTCATATTTATTGGAAATTGAAATAAAAAGATTTTTGTTCTATAAACTTTAAAGATCAATGGATCATTTTCCTTTTAACATCTAGTGTTAATTAATGGGGCTAACACAGTTAATGACATCAAGAACATTTAATTATGTTTCTTATAATGATGTAATCACATAATTGTTTTAATAGTTTATGTGATCAGCCTAGTCTTTTATCTGTTTTTGCAGCAGCTTTATCCTGAATTCTTCTTTGGGAGATAATTTCTAGTGCTTTAAAAATTTTGAGGTAAATTTTTGTTAAATTAATGTGCTAATAAAAAATAGTATGTATTCTTCAGTAACTGGAGATTTTCCTGAAAGTCATCAAAAGATATGATATTAAGAGATCTGTTTTTATGATAGCTGTTGTTAAATCAAAGATGTTGATGAATTTTGAATTTGACTGTTAAATGTCCAGGCTGATGAGGTGCTTAGAAAACAATAAGATGCATTTGCTGAATCCATTTTCAAGGAAGTCTCAATTAATAGAAATGACTCATAAATCTCCTCCTAAAAGAAGGCATTTCTTTGAAAAAATGCTCTGGGCTCAAAGTTTAAGATCTGCAGTAATTTATTATGCTCTCAGAGTCTGGTCTCAAACAATTTAATATCATTGTGGCAGATATTTATTTACCATTGAAGTAGGAATCATTATTTGCTGACACTTTATGATTTTTCTTCAAGTAGTCCTATTAGATGTGATAAGAATAAATCAACTTAATTTCATCGTAAGGCTCATACTTTATTTTTCCAACAGAGGCAGCAAAGCAGTGTTGTTCTATGTTACACATCTTGCTTTTTTCCCCTTGGTGCTGTTTTTTTTTTTAGTTTGTGCCTTCATGGTAAAAATATGTATGGCTTCTAATTTAAAGGACATTCAGTTGGGAATTCAGAGTAGTCTTTATTTTTTTTAATAATAATTTTTTATTATGTTATGTTAGTCACCATACAGTATATCCTTAGTTTATGGGTAGTCTTTAAATGTTCCTTAAATATTTTGAGTGGGTTAGTGCTCTCAAAAGATTGCTTTCATCCAAGTGTAGTGTCTGTTTGCATTTTTGTACCATAGAATAATGGACAGTGCATAAAAAAAGAAGAATAGACAATGAATTTTCAACGCTTTTATTTACCTGTTAATTCTTTACCTTTATTTTTCTGTTCTCACTGCAAGTTAAGTGACCCGCCCAAGGTCAGAGCCAGATTTGGAGCTTAGGATCTGACAGTCACGAGAGTGCTTTATTCTCTGAGCCAAGCCATGCTTCTTCTTCAGTAAAGGAATCAGTGGAGGGCTCAGCTTTCCTTCCTCAAGATAACTGCTCTCTGAGACAGTAAGTCACACCCGTGTCAAACATAAAAAAAAAAATTGTTCATCCTTGTTATGCTTCATGACATCATAACTGTGCAGAGTGAAGGCTTCTTTGTGAGGGATGTTGACCGAAATCTGTCATGGGTCTGATTTTTTAGTGGACCACTCTGTATTAATCATGGAGTAATAAGGGACTGAAAGTCAGAAATGACAATGCATGTGTGAAAAGAAAACATTTTGTGATTTGCCTGAATGAGAAAGTGCTCTGTCCAGCGTCTTCTCTGACCTTACCTGGACTCCTACAACACTTTATAGTCTAAATCAGCATATATTTTAGAACTTGCTGACTTATAATACCATGTGATACTGTTTACTTACTATTTGGGTATAATTCTTATTTTCCTCAGTAGATATTGATCCATTTGACCACAGAGACTTTTTAAGGATTTGGTGCATAAGCACATGCATGCTCTTTCTTGCCCAGCAATACCTACTCTGTGATTCGTGGAGCATGGTTATTAAGGACTTGGGTTCTGGAATCAGAGTGCATTAGTTCTTCTGCTTGCTCACTTTGGGATCTGAGACAAATTCCTTAGCCTTTTTGGGGCTCAGTTTCCTCATCTATAAACGAGAATGACAATGGTTACTACCTCATAGCTTTGCTATGCGCTTGAGATGACTTAATAAACACGAAGCACAGAAAACAGTGTCTAGCACATAAAAATGGTTCACTATTGCTATTTTAAGACATATTTAATGTCATTGACATTTAGGTTGGCCATAATTTATGGGTTCAGGAAACCTAAAGCTGGCCTAGGACTTCTGTGAGCAATTTTGAGTTATAATGGAGTGATATGGCTCTGGAACGTTCCCAGTTGTCCAAATGAGCACATGTGAGAAATGGAGCTGAGCTATGAATATAGCCATTTGGAAGAATTTTGGCCTAAGGTTAAGATGAGGTAAATGGATTGACTCAGAAGTCATGACAATATAGGTTGGCACAATGTACTCAAAATTATCTTGGCAAGAAAGAATTAAAGACAATTCATTGGAAGATTCCAAGGCTCAATAAAATCCTGAATTCAAAATCTCTTTCAGCAAAGTCCTTTAACATTGTAGTTGGTTCCTTGGTTGAAATCCAGTAACTCCAGCTTTAGTTAAATAATCACGTGGTTCACAAGTACAAATTGTGATGGAGAATGTGGTTGCTTGTATCCAAAGATGGCCCCTGGGGCACCTGGGTGACTCAGGCGGTTAAGTGTCTTCCTTCAGCTCAGGTCATGATCCCAGGGTCCTAGGATGGAGCCTTGTGTTGGGCTCCCTACTCAGTGGGGAGCCTGTTTCTCCCTTTCCCTCTGCTATTCCCTCTGCTTGTGCTTTCTCTCTCTCTCTCTCTCTCAAATAAAGAAATAAATAAAATCTTAAAAAAAAAATAAAACAACAAAGATGGCCCCCAAAGAAGTCTGCTTTCCAATATATATACTCATTCAGTCTTCTTCTCCCCATTACTCTAGGATGGCCATGAGACTTGCTTTTGATCCACAGAATGCATGGATGTGACACTCCAGGTCATAAGAAGGCTTTTGGTTTTTGCCTGTTCTGTTGGAATACTAGCTCTGGAGGAAGCCTGTTATCAGGCAAAAAGTCCAATTATCCAGAGAGAGCCATATTGTGAAGCAGTGGTATGCCAAGACAGTGGGAGAGGTCCATCAAGGATGTAGAGAATAAGGGGATACATTGGATATAGAGAATTTAAAAACAGTATTAAAACCAACTAAAAATCAGTGTGCTTTTTATTATTACCATGCATGACCAATTCTGAACAGTGATAAAATATTCCTTCCCACTGTCACTGCCTCTGTCACTCACCCTATCCCCTGTAAGCCAGTGTTGTGAAGCCCCAGTAGCCATATGGAAAGAGAAATGTCTGACCAGCGTCCAGATATGCCAGCCATCCCAGGCCGGGCACCAGGCACAAAGAGAAGAAGCCATCTTGGGTGGCCCCCTGCTCTGGCTTTCGGAAGACTCCAGCCCCTGCTGCCCTCTGACTGCAGTTGCACAAAAGATCAAAACCATAACCATTCAGCTGAGCCTGGTTAAACCACAGAACTCTAAGAGGTAATATAAGTAGTTGTTTTAGGCTACTAAGTTTTGGAGTGGTGTGTTAGGTTGCAGTTGATAAACAGAAGAGAAGAGAAACATACAAGAAGGAAAAAGCCTCCCCATCTTTTTTTTTTTTTTTCCCCTCCTTCTAGGGATAAAATGGCACTCAAGTATCCTTTGCTGTGTAGGGTATCGAGAAATCAGCTTATCTTCATATTAACAAAAATACTTGATTTCACCACTAGATGGAAATTATACCATATAGATGTTGCCGAGCAACAAGGGATTAAAAACCCCTAAGGAGTGACCATAGAATGCAAAGAATTTGGTAGGCCTACTAAGTTTCTGCTGCACTTCTCTTTTAAAACCTAGTTGTAGGAAAAAGTGATGTCCACGGGGAAGGGAAGAGGAAGGTCTTTAAGGACCTTAAAAAGACAGTGCCCACTTCGTGATTATTAGCCTGAAATGGTGAATGCACAAGAATGCCAACTTATAACCTTAAAAATAGTCATTGTTTGTGATTTAAAAGGACAGTAATTTTTAGGAATAAATACTAGGAATTTTGTCTCTTCCCAATCTCACTTCATTTGAAAAAGGATTTGTAAGGGTTAAAATCCTTTTCCCTGAGATACCTCGAAGCTTTGGATATTTATTACAGCACTCAAATTCATACGCAATAATGTCTTTCTGAGCTTTACAAGCATATTGTTGGGTGATAAGCAAATTCAGTGTTTTTGGGGGAAGAGAAAATCAGTAGGTTGGAGGGGCCTATAAACTTTTCCTTTGGCTGATCAGAGAGTAGGGCGGAGACGGGGCAATCTTACCGAGGGCTTTGGGGATAGCTTAGTAGCAGGTATGTATGAAGACACTCATGATCAGCGTAAAGGGTATGTCCCTTAACTCACCGGAGGTCCTTTTCATTATTTCCTCTGGGTGACCTTTCAGCCCTCCCAATTTTTCCTGACAATTAGTTGGTCTGTTTTGTTTTTTAATTTGAAAGGTGGCGGCGTGCTGGGGGGGGGGGGGCGGCGGGGAAGGTAAGCTTTAGAAGTCAAATAGGAATTGAATGCATTTTCAATATGTTTCAGCAAAATCTGTGTGGAACCCCAAACATACACATTATGGGAGCACCCCCACATATCCCAAGGCTTTCCTGAGACGTGGGTATTGAGGGAGAATAACCATGCAGTGTGAGTGGCAGAAACCCGCCCTCAGCCTGCCAGCGTTGCTGTGGTGAGCACTCTGCCAAGCGAGCGTGACTAGAGCAGACCCACCAAATCCCATGTAAGTGGTCAGAGCACAAATGAGGCTGTCGGTGGGTAGTCCTACCCTATTCATGAGCTCTTTCAGAACAATTTTCATTACTTTTTTTAAATACTGTTTTTGGCAAACACTTGCTACTTGAAATAAAAAATGCATGAGTCACCTACTGGGATAGGCACAGTGTGTGGTTCATTGAATTTAGCTAAATTGTGAGTCATCCATCAATAGTCCTCTTGGTGAACATACTTGTAATAATTTCACACGTTACAAACAAAAATCGGTATGATTTTCAAGATTCTTGAAGCTATTTCCCTCGGGGATTTTTTGGATTCTGTTTAGTGGTTCTTTTTTTTTTTTTTTTTTTTTCTTTCTTGGNTAGGTAGAGAGAAAATTGTCAGCCTGGTTTTCGGATGGATCCAAGGCTTGTCTCTGTCATGTTGTAAAAGAACTTTGATTTGGGAGGCTTAAGGCGGTGTGGGTGGGGGTGGAATGTGGAGCTGGAAACATGAGTTGGGGGAAATAAGAATGAATGATTACAATTTGTCCTTGTTGGATCATTGGCTCGTAAGATTAATTTTGGCATCTGAAAAACGATCGGCCCCACTCTCAGAACAGTTTGAGAGCTGCAGGAGTATCCCCTGGGGCCCCTTCCCTCCTGATAGGGGAGGGCGGGGCAGGGCGGTCCTGAGTGTCTGTGCACTACTGCCCTCTATCGGATGGCACTAGCGTGTCTCCGGACCTGCGCCCAGAAGAAATGAGTGGTCCTGGTCAGGTGGCCAGTGACCCAGGCAAATAAGTAAGCATTGGACTAAAACCAATTGTTTTTTGGTTTTTATAGTTGGCCTGTCTAAACCAAAAGAGACTGCTTTCTGGTTAGAGCAGTGAGTCTAGGGTTTCTGGCCTGAAAGGCCCTTGCTTCCATTCTGGTGTCTACCTGGGAAGAGGCTGGCATCTGCTGTTGAATGGCATGACAGATGTTGTGATTAAAGGGCTAAATCTCTGTTTTTTCAAGAAGTGAAAATAACTGCAAGAGAGAGCATCCCTACCTGTTATTTTTCTCTCTCTGATAAGAGCAATAAAACTGTAAAGGGACTTTTGCCTTTAGCTGTAACCGGAGGGGACAGTTTGTATATGGATATAAGATGAGAAGTTACAGTTCTTTGCAAACAATAGTTAAGGTGTCCATCAACAGGATGTATGCAGGAGGTGCAGGAAACTGGCTGGGCAGTTTGCTTCCTTTTGGCACATCTCTCTGCCCTCCTTAACCTTCTCCGGCTGGACTGTGTCCAGGCAGCAGCCTGGGGGTCCTGACTTGCCTCTGCTAGCTGAGTAACTTGGGAAAGTTGTGTAACTTTCAAAACCTCATTTTTCTCATGTGTAAAACGAGGCACTCGGAATAGATGATTTCTTAGGATCATTTCATTTCAGAGATGGAGTAAATGATCTTTTCTCCCTGGATGATAATTTAAGCACCAAAATTAGTTTATTTAAATATCATGCACATACTTTTAAGCAAATCACTTTCTTTTGCAAAAGCATTGTGTTCACTTTGATAGTTTAGCACCAGGATGTGAGGTGGTGGAAACAGCTTTGGCAACTTTGGTCCCTCGTCCTTTCCTGTACCAGCTGAATGGGACAAGCGTCCTTGCCCAGCGGCCCCGCGGGAGTCGCTGGGGCCAGCAGATGGCGCACTTGCACAGTCCACACGTTTTCCAGGCTCCCAAGATAAACGGTACTGATTAGCATCCAGAAATAATGGCTACTAATGTTTGAATAAATTGCAGTATTTTCTAGGCTAATAAAACTATGGCTTTTTGAGCTGGAACATTTACTAATATTTAAAATTGTTTTGAAGGTTGTTAATCCATAACACTTTCCACTGCTTACAGCATCCTTCACCTGGGCATCAAAAGCCCTTAATGAATTGGCTTAATTTTTTTCAGGTGGAGAAATTAGGGTAGAGGATAAGTTGGTTAAGAGCCCCTAAATATTCAGATCCTACTTGGTGGTCATTTAAAATTGTCATTCTTACTGTTCCTTTCTTTAATGGTCGCTTCTGATTGTGTAGGGGAATGTGTGTGTGTTGGGGGTGTGGACTGGGGGTGTGGGAAAAGGAATTGACACCTTCCTCACTGTGGAGCATTGTCACCTGCCAGAGTCACTGTAACTTTTGACCTCCACAACCTATATGTGGAAGACCCTGCGATAATATAGCTGGAGTTTATTGATTACTTGCTTTGAGCCAGGCATTGTCTAAGCAGTTCTCATATATTAATCATTTAATCCTCCCAACAACCCATTGAGGGGGTAGAGTGGGTAAGTAACTTGCCTAGATTAACAGATTTGTAACTTCCTAGGCTCTGAATTAAAGCGATAACGGCAACTAATTGTTTTTTGGTGGTAACCACTCTGCCCTTAACTATTTTCCAGCTAATAGATCATGACCTGATTTTTATTTTACCTTTTAAATTATGGGAAATGTGCGGGAACTTTGATTATATCATGTCAGCCTTGGCAATATCAATTCATGAGGTTATTGTTGGTTTTAGAGTTCCTTCCACAACCTCATGCTTAGGAGAAACTGGTCACCGGAAATGGTAATAAGATGTGAATGAAATGGGGAAGTTTGGCGATTTAATTACTCCAGTAATAAATATATTCCAAGCACTCACTTTTTCCATTAGCCACCAGCAGCATCGGGGATATGTAATAAGTAATCAACGTTTATTTATCGGAGAAGTCTACAGAATGCTATCGCCTGCGTGCCAGGTACAAGCATCAGTTCACATAATCACAGTTGTGATGAGTCCCGTTTTACAGATGAGGAAACCGAAGTTAGGAGAGGTTAAGTGTCACAGCTAGTAAGGGGCAGAGTCGGGCTTCATACCAGCCTGTAGGGCTTCTGATCCATGCTGATAACCTGTAGGCTGTGCTACCTCCAGCAGTAGGAAGCAGATATGTTGACAGGGAGTAGAGCAATTTAGTTAGAGTCAAAGACAGAAAGGAATACTTACGGTGTTGATTTCCTCGTACCTAACAAAAATCCTGGTATAGCAAATAATTTCTAAAATAAAACATGAGAGTAAAAATAGCTACATTAACTATTAGCCTTGATAAAGGAGAATAGGAACTATATAAAGAACAGGAAACTTCAGGGAGACCTACAAATGTTTCTTGAAATCAGTATTAGAATTTACTTAGAACAATGATCCGTTCTTAGTTTTCACTGAAGGCTAAACAAGAGGAAGTTGCATTTTCAGAGTTGTGTTGGAGTGCACATTTACCCTCCCCGCTCCTATAATAACATTAGTCCCCACGGCATCTTTCTAGGAGAAAAAGCCTCTTTAACACTAATGTGCATGCAAATCACCTGGGGATCTTCGTAAAAATCCGTATTCTGCTCAGGTAGGTCTGGGGTGGGGCTTGAGAGTCTGCATTTCTAACCAGCTGCTGATACTGCTTCTGTGCCTGGCTGTGGGTGGCCAGACTCCTCCCCTGTGTGGTCCAGGCTTGGTCAAATAAGGGTCTTAACTGTTCTCCTGTCCCCAGCTCACAGTCCTAGGAGAAACAGGACCTTAGGAGGAGGCATTGAGGCCAATTCGCGGAGAGACACTGAAGAGAAGAAAAAGAGGGGAGAGAGGAGAAACAGAATAAGAGAGAGACAGACCTGCTAACATACCTTGAATTCTGGATGCCAGCTCTGTCCAAGAACATCTCAGTCACACAAGCCCAAAACTTCCCTTTTGATTAAGCTAATTTCAGTAGTTTCTGTTGCTTGTGATTAGAAGGGTTCTAACTAAGAAGTGATTTAGGTTTGATGTAAAAGAGAATTCTTTCCTGTGGTAGAAGGGTGGTTGCAACTCTTACTGAAGATTATTAGGGATAGAAAAGATACTAAGGTGATTTGGGGGGGGGCATCCAAGAGACATATTAAAATATTCAACGAGTAGTGGGGCATGGACAGTGACCAGTGAAAACAAAATAGCAACCACAGTGACATTCCAGCAAGCGCAAATTGAACTCCAGCCATGGTCTCCTGGATGCCATTTGTAGCAGGCACAGGATCTGCAGTATTTTTGTATTGGTACTGAATTCTCTAGGCATGTGATTTTTCAAAAGAGGTTTTCAGTAATGTTTATAAAGATGAAAATTTTTTACTGCTTATAAATTTAAAACTTCGATTCTCCCCCAGTGATTTTACTCAGGGTGCAGTTTTCATGCCAGGTGATCACCGTTTTGCCTTCTAGAATAATTTTCAGAACTTCCTTCTGTAAAGTTAATTCCAATAGACTGAGCCTTCATTTAAAATAAAACTATCTTATATTATTCTAAATGTATTAAGTGGAAATGAATATTACAAAAATGTAAGCCTTTAATCTTTAGGATTTTTAGAATGTTAGGTGAAGTTAAAATGATATTACAATTTGGTTTTATTAAACATGGTAAAAACCTACTGAAAGAAGCCCAAGACGAGTCAGTTTTTTCAAAGTTATTACAACCATGGTGGACTCTATCTTTAAATGTGCTGTTAATTTCCCCAGGAATAGAAGAAATTCTTGTGGATTGGTAGACAAAGAACAATGGTGATGGGGAAATTCTGGGGACTTAATTTGCTTTGGGCCTCGTCACTTTTTTTTTTTTTTTTAAGTAAGCTCTACATCCAAAGAGGGACTTGAACTCACCACCCTGAGATTGAGAGTCACAGGCTTTACTGACTGAGGCAGCCAAGGGGCCCTGGCACAGTCACTCTTTCAGTGCTTTCTTTGCTTACTTAGTTTAAAGGCAAGAGCCCTGCATTAGAAGTCCAGGGATCAGGGATTTAGTCTAATGCCTTTTTGGCATTCCACCCTGTACTTCCACCTCGACTTTCCCGTCCCTGTGCCCTGAGCCCCATTCTTTTTGTCAACAGCAGTTTATACACCAAACCAAAGGGAAGAAGCTCTTCCTAGAAATAGGTGCTATTCATTGTTCTTAATGTGAACACTAAGCAAGTTCATGAGCAGAGAGGAAGAGTCTCCAGGAAGACTAAAAAGGCCTTGATGTAAGGAAGCAACATTCTGCGTTGTTCCNGAACAGCCCTGCGTTGTTCCAGTCCAGAGGATGGATGGTTTCCAAATCAGGGACCATGGAAATAGTACCAGACATCACTGACTCCTGGGCACACATCGGGCCTCGTGGACACACATACTGGGCTGCTGTTTCCTAATGCACGGAAATGCTGCTTGAAGATCAAATTCCAAAGTTCTTCCACAAAGTGATGTGGAAATGAACTCACGGTAGCTTTCTGTTGGACTTTTTCTTAATATAAATATAAGCTCTAAATTAGAAGATCCTGGGTCTAGATCCGGCAGTCTACTCCTTTAAAAGCTTAAGCATGTTAAAAAAAATAAGTCCATAAAATTTTTTTTTTCAAACAAAAGAACTTGAATATGAAGTATTGCTGATGGGGTTCTGGGAAGGACTGGAGGATCAAAGGGAAGATTCTGCCGATGGGAGGCAAGCAGGAAATCGGAAGGGGGGGAAGGTGTGTGTTCCGTGTGTGGTGGAGGTCTCCGCGGGCAGGGGCGGCTTCACAGACCGCAGCGGGCGGTCCGGGGTTCTGCTCTGTCATCACAGTTCCACACAACCGAGAGGACTTTTACCTCGTGCTTTTCCATCCCGATGAGTGAGAGCAGCTTCTTACTCTTCATCTCCAGGTGCCTCCACCCGGAGACGTGGGACTTGCTTGAAATTGTGTAGAGAGCAGCTTTCTCTTCATTCTCCACACAGCCAGATCACAATTCCAGCTCCTCAAACACACCCCATAGGAGAAGGAAAGATTTTTTTTTCTAAAGAAATAAGACCAGAGTTTAACCACAGAGAACAAACTGGTGGTCACCGAGAGGAGGTGGGTGGGGATGGGTGAAATTGGGGATGGGGATTAAGGAGGGCCTTGATGTGATGAACACCAGCTGATGTAAGGAAGTGTTGAATCACTCAATTGTACACCGGAAATTAATATGACACTGTATGTTAACTACACTGGAATTTAAATCAAAACTTGAAAAAATAAGACCAGAGAGACTCTTGAATAAGGAACAGTAGGCAACATGGGGGCTGAAAACAAGAGGGTTTGGTCTACAGATGGAATATGGATCCTCAGGACGCCTTCCTTCGCCTGTTTCCAGATCACTGGCAAGCCGACGTTACCCCACTGCCCTGCCTCAGACAGAGGGTTGGATTCGTGGTCTCTCACACCTGCTCAGCTACACCCCAGATACTGACATTTGGGGTAACCTCAGTGAGAAGATCAGCTATTTAATTTCTTTAAATTATATGCATCTTTTAAATCATAAGAATGGGGTGTGAAGATGTCCAATGCCCTCCTTGGGCGGTTAGCTACTTCCTGGGGTGTGTAGTCATCCTCTCTCTGCCTCAGTTTTTCTACTGTCCTTGAACCCTTGTTTTCATGACATTTTATAGGTAACTTGGACTTAAAAAGATGAAAACTGAGATTCTTTCAGCAACAACTGTTTTTTTTTTTAATACCCTGAACTGATCAGAGGGTGCTCCTTATATATCCTTAGGACTGTGAAGAATTACCTAGAGGCAAGATAAGAGCTCATTAATTAAATATTTCTGTACTGGACACTCATCATGCCTGACAGTTCTCTCATTATGTGCCCCTGAGAGGGATACTAGTTGTCAGCAGCTGATGTAAAATAATTTGCTCACTGCTGCAACTGGAGGAGAAAAGGCTTAATAGCAGTTTTTCATGTCTATTAGGTAAATTATTTGAGAAAAATGGTTTTGCACAGACGGGAAAGTCAGAACATCTCATGTGAAATCTTAAAATAATTTGTTTTTCATGACAAGAAAAAAATTAACTTTCTTCAAATGTAAACATCTTTTGCTGTGCCCTAGGGACCCCTCCACCTTAGCATTTGCTTCCTCTTTCTTCAGGCACATTTCTCTGTTTATTATATAGAGAATATTCTATATGCCCTGATGTACTGTAACAGAAATGCTGAGGATAAAGAATTCAATCGTTCTTAGTGAATGTAAACTGAGAAATCCAATACTTTGTGGACTTCTTGGTGGGTGAGATCTCTGGGTACTTTTCAACATTCTTTTCCTTGACAGAGATGAACATATTTAAAAATCCATATCTGTGTCTGTGATCTACATCTGTATATGTCTATATCCAAACCTGATGAAAAATCTTGCTTTGTGATTTCATTTTTACATTAATTGTAAAAGCAGAGCTCTGGTCATTTGGCCGATCATGCTGGTTTCCATACATAAAACTAGTGGATCACATCCTGATTCCGCAGTAGAATGAAGACCATTTTCTTAAACCATACACAAAAATAGACTCAAAATGGAGGAAAAACCTAAATGTGAGACAGAAATCTATCAAAATCCTAGAGGAGAACACAGGCAGCAACCCCTTGACCTTAGCTGCAGCAACTTCTTGCTAGACCATCTCCAAAGGCAAGGGGAAAAAAAGGTAAAAATGCACTAATGGGACTTCATCAAGATAAAAAGCTTTTGCTCAGCAAAGGAAACAGTCGACAAAGCTAAAGACAACCAACAGAATGGAGAAGATATTTGCACATGACATATCAGACAAAGGGCTAGTATCCAAAATCTGTAAAAAACTTAACCAAACTCAACACCCAAAGAATAATCTAACCAAGAAATGGACAGGGGCGCCTGGGTGGCACAGCGGTTAAGCGCCTGCCTTCGGCTCAGGGCGTGATCCTGGCATTGTGGGATCAAGCCCCACATCAGGCTCCTCCGCTATGAGCCTGCTTCTTCCTCTCCCACTCCCCCTGCTTGTGTTCCCTCTCTCACTGGCTGTCTCTATCTCTGTCAAATAAATAAAATCTTTAAAAAAAATGAAAGAAATGGGCAGAAGACATGAACAGACATTTCTCCAAAGAAGACGGACAAATGGCCAACAGACACATGAAAAATTGGTCAACATCAACGGCATCAGGGAAATACAAATCAAAATCACAATGAGATAACACCTCACACCAGTCAGAATAGCTAAAATTAACAAGTCAGGAAATGGTGGATGTTGGTGAGGTTGCGGAGAAAGGGGAACCCTCCTACACTGTTGGTGGGAATGCAAGCTGGTGCAGCCACTGTGGAAAACAGTATGGAGGATCCTCAAAAAGTTGGAAATAGGGCTACCCTATAACCCAGCAATTGCACTACTGGGTATTTACCCCAAAGATACAAATGTAGTGATCTGAAGGGGCACCTGCATGCCGATGTTTATAGCAGCAATGTCCACAATAGCCAAACTATGGAAAGAGCCCAGATGTCCATGAACAGATGAATGGATAAAGAAGATGTGGTATATATATATATATAATGGAATGTTACGCAGCCACCAAAAAATGAAATCTTACCATTTGCAATGATGTGGATGAAACTAGAGGGTATTGTGCTAAGTGAGGTAAGTCATTCAGAGAAAGATAATCATCATATGATCTCACTGATTGTGGAATTTAAGAAACAAGGCAGAGGACCATAGGGGAAGAGAGGAAAAAATGAAACAAGACAAAACCAGAGAGGGAGGCAAACCTTAAGAGACTCTTCATCATAGGAAACAAACTGAGGGTTGCTGGAGGGGAAGGAGGTGGAGGGATAGGAAACTGGGTGATGGACATTGGAGAGGATATGTTTTGTAATGAGCACTGGGTATTATATAAGACTGATGAATCACTGACCTCTACCTCTAAAACTAATATGCTCTATGTTAATTAATTGAATTTAAATTTAAAAATAATAAAAATAAAATGAAGCGAAGGAAGGCACATTTTGAAGATCATCAGAGACTTACCTCCAGTGCAGCGCTGGATCCAAAGAGTCTTACAAGCAATTCCTGAAAACTTTAGTGCAAGAAACACTATTTTAAATATTTCAACACTTCACAATTGTTGGTTTTTTAAATAACTCTGATGCTCAAAGAAAACTAGCTTGATACAAAAGTATCAGAAAAACAAAGAAGCTGAACTAAGGTTTATTCTGAAGTACAGGTATTGTGGATGTCTTGATGTCCCACCCACATCTGACTTCCACCAGAGTGAATTCCCGGCTTTTCTGCCTCTGGGGCATTTCCCCTTGGGGCTCGCACAGTCTACAGGCAGGTGCAGCCCAGAGGTGTGGAGGAGTTTATGCCTCCAGAGATAGCTCTCAACCACTGGATTAAAACTCCATGAGGATGAATTACGAGGTGCATTGTACACAATTCCTTTGAGGGAGCTCAAAAGAAATTGAACCCCAGTTGCCCTCAGTAGTCATCAGCTTATCAATGCATCCTTTATTTTCTGCTCCTTCCCTGTCTCACTCTCCCCACTCTCTCACTCCAGTTTCCTGGTCACCTCTCAGGTAGACCACCTATACCAACATACCTGCATCTGGCTCTGCTCTTGGGGAAACACACTAAGATGTGGAAATGATTCAATATCAGGAAATCTCTTCATGAAATGAATTTCATCAGTATATCTGCAGAAAAAAGCAATATAATCCTCTTAACCCATTAAAAAAATTTACTATAATTCAACATCCATTCTGATAAGAACCACTGTTAAAATTTGAATGGAAAAAATTTTCTTACTATCTCTATCAGTTAGGGTTCATTAAAAAAAGAAATAGAAGCCACTCTAGATATGTAAAACGAAAGAAATTTGATATGGGAATTGATTACAAGCATAATGGAAGATGGGAGGAAGGTAAGGTCGCTAAAAACAGTAACTGCAGTGCATGACCAGTATCCTTGTTCTTGGGGGATGATGCTTCCCAGCATCAAGGGAATGATGCCACAGAGGCTCCTGCTTTTTTGGTCAGCTGCTACGCAGGACTCAGGAGCCTGCCGCCCCCACCCACTGTGTCACTGCTGCTGGCCATTGCCACTGTCGCTGTTGGTATTGTTGTTGACACTGTCCTCCCTGCTGCTGCCACCAGATATGCCATCAGACAGCGGAAGCAGGAAGAGGGTCCCATCCTTGTCTTCTATAGAAGTTTCCCACCAGTGCTTTTCCATTGGCAGAAACGACCAAAAGTCAGCTTGTGAGAGTATCTCGGAAATGCAGTTTTTGGTATTCCAGCCCCCTTACTATATATATCAAAGCACAAAGTTGGTAACCAAAATCATACAAAATTGAAATGGTAGCCTGGAATATTTTCCTTTATCATCAGGGACAAGACAAAGATGCAAGGTATCATAAGTCCTTTATAAAAATAGCTTTATTGATGTATACATATCATACAATTCATCTATTTTAGGTGTACAATTCAGTGATCTTTAGTATATTCATAGATACGCACAACCAACAGCACAGTTTTTGGCAATTTTTATCACGTCAGAGAGAAATCCTGTACTTTGTCTATTACCGCCCCCTCGCCATCTCCTCATGTCTCCTCCATCCAGCCCTAAACAACAATTAATCTACTTTCTGTCTCTTTAGATTTACCTATTCTGGATTTTCATATAAATTTAATCATATAATACTTGGTCTTTTGGGACTGACTTCTTTTGCTTAGTCTATTTTCTAGGTTCACCCATGTCTAGTATGTATCAGTACTTCATCACCCGTTATGGCCGAATAATATTGCATTGTATCAATATGCCCATATTTCACAACTCTTATTTAATATTTTCCTTAAAACTGTAATTAGGTTGGCTAATATTTTTCTTTAAGTTTCCCTTAAGTTGTAGCTCTTAATATTTTCATTTAAGTTACAAAAGTAAGCATGACTATTAGAAAATAAAAGAGAAAATTATCCTTATTTTCTGATTATATGATTGTCTACCTTGAAAGGCAAAAGGATTAAGGAAAAATGATTATAACTAATTAAAGAGCTCTGCACGGTGACTTTCCTGTATAATAGCCAGTTAGCAAACATGGTGGAAAAATATTTCATCTATAATATCAACAAATGCTTCTATACTTATAAATAAAAGTAAGATACAATGTACAGGACACACACACACACACAACACACACAAATCTCAGAGACATGAGACTTCCATAATGAGGAAGCTGTCATGCTGCTAGAGTAAAGAGAATATTGTAAATATTGTGTAAATTAATTTATAAGTTTGTTGCTCTCAAATTAAAATCCTAATGACACTTACATAGGAGCTTTATAAAACAGTTCTTAAGATTACCCAGAAGAATAAATGGATGGCAATATATCAGTAAAATTTTAAAAATGAAAAATAAGTAAGAGGGAACTGCATTATTAGATACTTAATGTATTACAAATAAAAAAAATAATTTAAGCAGTTTGCTTATGTACCAAGAACAGATGGAGTAATCAGTAAAATATAATATATAGTCCAGAGGCAGTGTTAATATGAATAAGAAATTAGTATATGATAAAAGTATAATTAAGAGTCATCATTATTATTCAGTAGGACACCTGACTAGTGATTGCAACCTTGTAGTCATGAATGTTCCTAGTTGCAGACATTAAAAAACAAAAACAAAAACACTTTAATAAGCTCTCTTGTGCTACATTAGCTGACATTATTGGGTAATTTTCAGAATTTTCAGAGCCTAAAGAAAATAATTTCTATACCTAGCAAAAATATCCTTCAAAGAGACGGTGAAATGGAGATATTTCCAGTTAAAACTGAGAAGATTTGCACTAAAAAAAATGTTACTGAAGAAAGGTCTTTAGGCAAAAGCAAAATGATCCCAGAAGGAAATAGAGAAGTACAAGAATAAATGGAGAACCACAGGAGAGGTAAATAGGTAGAAAAATATAATAGAAAACCATAATAATGATGAGTTATTGGGTTTTAAATATATGCACAATTTAAAGGCATGAAAATAGGAGTTTAAAAAGGCCATGGTGAGGTAAATGGAGTTGAAATATTCTAAGGACCTAATATTGTCTGGGGAGTGACAGAAGAATTGAATATAGATACAAAAGTTCTAAACAAAACATTTGCAAATAGACTCTCTCAATTTATTTAAAAAAGATAATATATCACAATCAAGTTACTTTTATTCTAGGCATGCAAGGTTGCTTTAATATTAAAAATGTCAATCAATGTAACTCACCACATTAACAAAATAAAGGGGGAAATAATATGATTTTCTCAGAAGATGAAGAGCACACAGTTGGTAACATTCAGTGCTTATGTTTATTATTAAAAAACTTAGGAATAGAGGAAGCTTCTTTACTCTGAAAATATGTGTCTTCAAAACACCTACAGTAAAATCATAGTTAATGGTGAGATATTGAAAACTTTCCCTCTGATCCCAGGAATGAGACAGATGCCTGTCGTCATCACTTCTGTTCAACATTTCCTGGAAATCCTAGGCACAGAAAAAGGCAAACAAAAGAAATAAAATGTATAAAAATTTGAAGCAAATGAACAAACAAATATATCTTTCATGAAGTGTAAATGTCATGATTACATGTCTAGACAATCCAAACAGATCTGCAGAAACACTATTAGCATTAATGAGTGAATTTTGGAAGGTCACTAGATATAAAGTCAATATATAAAATTCAAGATATATATTGAATATATACATATGCATAGCAGCAAACAATTAGAAAATGAAATTTTAAAAATAATATCACAACATCACTGAAAACATTAAATAACTGGGAGGAAAATCTAGTAAAAGTTACGCAAACTCTTGTACAGGAAACTATAATACTTTATAAAACCCAGAAAACTATGTAACTGAACAAGAGACGTCATTCTCATGGATTGTAAACCTCAATATTGTAAAGACATAGATTCTCCTAAATTCATCTATAGATTCAATGCAATTCCAAATAAAATAGCAGCAGACAATATTTACAACAAAACGAGGTGGTGGTGAGGGAGACACGATGGCCTTTGGACTTGAACTGCAACTCTTCCCTGGGTCTCCCACTACCAGGCCCATCCCGTAGGTTTTGGACTCGCCAGCCTCCACAATCATATGAGCCAATTCCTCGAAATGAAAGTCCCTCTATGTATACACACACTATTGGTTCCACTCTGGAGAACCTGACTAATACAGCATGCAGTATGTAATGTAATTATTTAGTGCTTCATTACGAACATAAGCCTTTAAAGGTGAGAACTGTACACTTAGTGTTTCTTATAACTCCCACCTTCATCCAGCATCTACCACATGATAGGTTTTTACTAACTAGTGAAATGAATGAATGCACAAGTGAATGCTGTAGAGCGAATCTGAAGGGAGAAGCCTTTCATTGACTTTAGGAAGTTTTAGACGTATAAAGGTTACACAAACCTGGGGGAAAATTTTCATTTAAATTTCTTTTAATTTGTTACTAAACAGATAAAGTCTGTGGCTCTATAAAAAGTATAACAACTTGAGGAGGGGGATGTTCATGAGCTGGGATGTGGGCAGAGAACAGGTGTTTGAGGACTTGCATTGACAATAGCACACATAGCAGGTATGGAGGTAGTCCTGTGTAGTCACCAGCCAGGGGCCCCTTGAAAAGTGCTCTAAAGCCACAACACACATAAAATGGGGATAATATTATTTATATTTTATCTAGCATCATTTTTTAAGTGGCCAGAGGTAAAAAATGAAAAAAAAATCAAAGGGACAAAAAAGGCCATTTCTTGCACTGAATTTCCAATTTGAATAAAAAACTGAGCTTAAAGTCTGTTACAGAGGATCCAAGTGACCAGATTATAAAACTAGAAGGCATAAAAATGCGGTTTAGAAGCCCCAGACAAGAATCTGGCTCGGAAAGCAAGCTGAAGCTGTTTGCCACCAAAGAGCTTTGGAGAAAAACGGTGAAAACAGAAAGCTTTCAGCAATGATGAGGAACATAATGCCCCAGAAACTTGAGGCCATTATCAAAAAGAGACTGTCTATGAAAGAATCTCTGAACTGTCCTTTTTCCCCACTCCTGGCCAAACACTGTGCCCCAGAGCTACCCCCTTTCTCTTGCCTATCTCATCTCATGAATCAAACCACCCTTGCCTCTGACTGGGGAGCCTGGGGAGATGGTGATGCTTTCAAATTGAATATGTTTGGTGCGTTCTCCAGTGATGGCCGTCTCTGGCTCTGACAAAGGCCGTTCAGATTCTAGTGGCTGGGACTTTTGTAGGGACAAATAGCTGAGGGAAAAGAGAAGCAGGATTTGTGCCAAGCCCTGAATGAAGCACTTTCTATATAGAGAGTCTGAATGGGAGTGGTCTTATCTTTTACTTTTGTGAAAACCTGCTTTCTTTTCCTCTCTTCTCATTCCCTCTCTTCCTTTCTGTCTCCCCCTGCCCTTCCTTCCAAAAAACAGTTAATTAGCTGGTGCTATGTTCCTGGCTCTGTTTATAGGTGCCAGAGATGCATCAATGACCAAGACAAAGTAATTGTACTCGCGAAGCACGAGTTCTAGTGGGGGAGGAACACGTATAAAATATAGATAATTCCAGACAGTGACAAGAGCTGGATAGAGAGGGACTGAGAGGTGCTGTTTATCAGGATTAGGCAGGGAAATCCTCATCTCACATTGAAGTTGAAACCTGAGTGATTAGAAGGAGGCAGCATACGGAACTCTATGGAAATATGATCCCAGACAGAGGGGACAGAGTGAAGAATGAGGGATGAAAAGAAGATCAAAGTATCAGGAGCATGGTGGGCAAGGGAAAAATGGCAAGAGATGAGGTTGGAGAGGGATGCAGAGGTCATATCACACGGACTTCGGAGGCCAAGGTAAAGAGTTTGGATTTTATTCTAATTGTTGAGGGAAGCCATTGGCAGGTTTTAAGCAGGAGAGTGATGCGATCTGATTTGTGCATTCCATATATTTTTGACCTTTTCACTTGAACCCTGGCTAGTAATTTTAAGCCTAGCAGTGCCATTAGAAAGCCTCAAATTACCAGCTCTAAATCAAATTGATCAGAAGTGCTGTCACCCTTAGTAGAGAGTTGAAGTCAACATAGGAATCAACCCAATTTAAAGATGAGCAAAAGATTTGAATGACATTTCATAAAAGAACATATATGAATGGCCGTTAAGCACCTAAATAGATGTTGAACATCGTTAGTCAGGAAAATGCATATTAAAATCACAGTGACGTGTCACTGTACACACACTAGAATGGCTAACATTAAAGACAGACAACATTGAGTGTTGGTAAGGGTGTGAAGTAACTGGAACTCTCATACAGTGCTAATAGGGCTGCATAAAGGTACAGCCACTTTCAAAAATAGTGTGGCAATTTATTATATTTTCACTTTACTGTAGGATTCAGAAATCCTCTCCTAAATATTTACCCAAGAGAAATGAAAGCATATGTCCACACAAAGACTTGTACACACATGTTCATAGCAGCTTTATTCATAAGAGCCAAAACCTGAAAATCTCCATCCACAGGTGAATGGATAAACAAACGGCGGTGTATTCGTACAGAGGAATGAGCTACTGCTACAAACAAGCAGGGATGAATATGAAAAATATTTGTTTAATAAACAAAACACTGTTTAGCAAAAGAAGCCAGATGAAAAGACAGTATTTAATGTGATATTCCACTTATATGAAATACAAGAATAGACAATAATCCTTATTGACAGGAAGGAGATCATTGGTTGCCCCAGGGCTTGGAATGAGACAATAAAAGCCTTGAGGAAATTTTGGGGGATGATAAAAATGTCCTATATCTTGACTGTGGTGATGATTACCCTTGTGCAAACTCATCAAGCCATATATTTAAAATGGGTGCATTTTATGTATGTGAATATAAAAACCAGCAGGAAATACTTGCAGTATATTCCCACCAAGGACCCCTTACCTCTCAGAAAAGCTTGTAATCCCAGACTCTTTCAAGCCTTGTGGAATCAATACAGAGATACACCTACCTTCTTTCCTTCCTTTTTTCCACTTCCAGCTCCAGGTAACCCCAAGGCTTTACTCTGTCCTCCACCCTGACCCTTGAATCTTTGGTCACAGAATTTCCTGCCTCGATTGTACAATTTACATCACTGGGCTCCATTAGGGTGACCCAGAGACCTCATCTTCCAGGAGCTATGGATAAGGTTGGTATCAGCAACATTTCTTTTGGAAATATTGGCTAATTCACCCTCTTACACCCTATTGATAGGCTCACTTTCTGTCAGGTTATTTTGAAAGACTTCCAGTATTAATCTGTTCTCCTTCTTAATCTAGTTGCTATGTTTCTCTGGAACTATCCAGATTATTATAATTCCCTGTATTCATCATTTATTCCTTACATTGATAGAAATATGTGTATGTGCTTTACAGACAGATATATCCTTCATAGAGGAAACAGAACACTCTTAGATGCCAACAGTTAAATGTGCTACTGCAGAAAATGAAGAGAAGACTTTTTCTCTATCAGCACCCTAACTGTGGGGTGCCTAAAATTGGGTCTACCACTTGAGTAAGTGGCTGAGTTAAATATTTTGACTTGAATTTCATAACTTGTCACAGTGATCCCATTGGCAGTAGAGTGGTGGGTTGCCAAGAAGGCAGTTAATTATCTTTCTGTCTCCCTGTGTATTTAAATTTCGTTCCTTCTCCCTAAAGAGAGGTGATGCTATGGCTTACAACTAATATGCCCTTGCAGAGCTCTCCACACCAATTAGAAGGGTGCTGTGTTATGACACTCTTTGATAGGATGTTATGACACTCTTTGATAGAAAGCCGCTGTCCCATAAAAGCGGAAACTTCATCAAAAGCACTGAGAATCAAGGGTGTACTCTAGACACCCCGAATGGGAGGGGACGGTGCTCACTGGGTCCATCAAATAAAGCTCCTCCCACATAAGTCTTTCCATGCAATCCACCTGGTTCCCTGTATTGATCTTCTAGGCCCATCCTTACGTGCTCAGTTGGAGAGATGCCTGTAACCTAGCATTTCTTAAGTCAGTACTTGGGACTCGTGTTTATTGAAAACTCTGAAAGCCCTCTTTTGTGAAAGGTGAAATTGCCTGTAGCATAGCAGTGGGCAGGGGGGTTGGGGTTAATTCTTGATGAGAGTCATGCTTTTCACTGGGAAAAGGTGAGAGTCATTGCCATAAACTATACTATGGCACTTCTTAAAATCATGCATTTTAACATCTCCAACTCTAATTTTCCCTTAGAAAGGTTTGCCTATGGTCTCACACCGAATTTCCCTCTCTGGAAAATGGGAAATTTAATCTCAGAGATGTGAGATCAAGTTGATATTTACTTGGCACCTGAGATTCTAGTTACGTTACATTCCCATATTCAGGGCCAAGAACTGCATGGATAACTCGATTCATCAATTGTTTCAGTCCCACTTCTTTAGCTCTAACTAGAGCCAATTCAAATAACAAATGGTAACAAATCAAATGACATCAGGCTAGAGATTCAAAATGTACTGCTTTTTCCTACTCCTGAACCTCTTCTGATCAAGGCATCGAAAACCAAGCATACAGAACATCTCCTTAAGTAGATGTCAAGTTTTATGGGAAGAAGATGTACAATTAATTCAACTCTTTGGAGTTCTATTTGGCTGGATAATTCCTGACATTGGTGTACCCATTCTCATCAGTACTTTTGAATCCAAATAGATTCTAATTAGACCTATGGTGAAGAATTAGGTTGAATTAGGTGATAGCTTTCAAAAGTGAGTACAAATGTTTATGTTAATGGTGGTGTCCAGTTGCTCACATTCATCTTGGAAAGTCTTCTGGTTTTTATGCAGAGAAGAAGGGTTCTGGGATGCTTACCCATGGTACTTCCTGATCCTTACATTCTAGCAAAGATTACCCTTTCATATTCCTCTCCATCAAAACGTGGCAGTCATTACTATACTGGTAGGGTTTTTGTTTTGTTTTATTTTGTTTTTGCCTGATGTTTGAAATAAAGGAGAAGATACAAAAATAGGTGAGGCATACTCCTGCCTTCTGAGGGCTTAGCTCCATCTGTCATCAACATAAGAAATCTTTGATATGGATGCATTAGTTCTCTACTACATGAGATTCTCAATTCAATAGAAAGTTGTTAATTTATTTGAAATGGCTTGAAATTTTTTGAAACCTGTAATAGTTAAAAAATATAGTATTACAGAACTTTCTACTTGAATTGAGAGTTAGTAGCTTAATCTAGAGTCATTTCTGTCATTTTCCCAGCTACTTCCCATCGAAATTCCCCTTAATCATTATCTGTACTCTTCTTATCAAGAGCTAGTCAAGTTAATCTCATAGTCTAATAATGTGTGTGTGTGTGTGTGTGTGTGTGTGTGTGTGTGTTCTCCTTATTTGGTTACTTTATTGGTTATGATGCAGGCTAGGTTTCTATAACAAAGAGACCCAGAAATGCACTAGCTGTGTCCCATGAGCTCATTCAAAGATCTGGGCTAGTGAGTCAGCTCTGTCATATAGAACATGTGGCTTCCATGTTAAGCATCCAAGGTTACTGCCTCAATTAGTGTCATTTTTCAGTCAGGAAACAGCAACAGAAGAGGTCCATGGCAAGCAGCTTTATCATTAAAGAGGTGAATCAGGGGCGCCTGGGTGGCACAGCGGTTAAGCGTCTGCCTTCGGCTCAGGGCGTGATCCTGGCGTTCTGGGTTCAAGCCCCACATCAGGCTCCTCCGCTATGAGCCTGCTTTTTCCTCTCCCACTCCCCCTGCTTGTGTTCCCTCTCTCGCTAGCTGTCTCTCAATCTCTGTCAAATTAATAAATAAAATCTTAAAAAAAATAAAGAGGTGAATCAGAAGCTGCCTACATCACTTCTTATCACATCTCATTGGCCTGAACTTAGTGTTGCTACTTCTAGTTGTAAGTGAGGCTGGGAAATGTACTGTCTAGATGGGTGGCAGGAGATTCTATTATTAATTTGTTTACAAAAATTTTTTTTAGTTATCTCTATACCCAGTGTGGGGCTCGAACTCATGATCCCAAGATCAAGAGTTGTTTGCCTTTCTGACTGACCCAGCCAGGCACCCAGGAGATTCTATTTTTTAAAGGAAGAAAAAGAGAATGCACACTGGCCAATAACTAGCAGTCTTTGACATATTTGCTTATTCCTCCATCAGTTGTAATTCATATGTGGCCACTGATCTCTCTTTTATTCATGCTCTCACTGGCAATAGAGGGATGTGATTGATAGTCCCTGAAAGCCGCAGCTGAACCAGGACAACAATACAAGAATGTTACTGATCCTTGGAATTAGTTTCTTATATGTCACTCTACCTATTATCTATCTATGTATCTATTATCTATCTATCCATCATCTATCAATCTATCATCGATCAATCATCTATCAATCTATCATCTATCTATCATCATCTATCTATCGTCTGTCATCGATCCATCATCTATCTATCTATCTATCTATCTATCTATCTATCTATCTATTTATCTATCTACCTACCTACGTACCTACCTACCTATCTCATCTGTTTTATTTGTCCTGTTTGCCTCAGATTCTGATATAAGTTTGAACCTCTTGGTTCTGGGTAAATTCAGTTTTGTCAAGGAATCTATATGTATTTTATTGGGAAAGTAACTGCATGCTAATGAGTGAGTAGGAGTTAAATAAGAGTAGAAATAATTATAAAGCACCTGTCAAAAGTGAAGTGCTATAGAAATGCTAAATAATGACACTAATAAAAAACTGATTGTCGTGACTTCAAAGGAAGTGTTAAGTTGGAGTGTTTTGACGTGTATGGCATTTGAATGATCTAAATAGGTGTTTAGACACTCACATGAGAGACTGTTCTAGGCACTCAAGGGAAACAAGAGTCTGTTCTACCCACTCAATGTTTTGATGCTTCCGTGAGAATTTTATCATCTTTAAATACTATTTTAAAAGTAAGGACTGTGTTGTCTTTATTAAATTCATATAAAGGAAGGACATTACCTAACAAAAATGTAACATTTTTCTCAGACTGCCTTGCTTTGTACCTTCTTTCCTGGAGTCTCTGCCTCTGGTATGATCCAATGCCCCTGAATCTGTGTGTTGACCAGACACACAAGAGTTAGGACTGCAAATCAGTAGCGAGCTCTTGTTAGAGTCAGAGCTCTGGGTTAGGCAACTTTCTTGCTTTAAAGACATATCTTTAAATATGTCAACAACAAGAGCAAAAAAAGCAACTAAAAACAACAGGGACAAATCTTTAAATATTTATTAAATATAGGAGGCCTCACCAAAGGCAAAAATGTGGTGATTTGAATATTAAGGGAGAGAAAAAATGGATTATATTACAGTTTTATATCAGCAGTTTTAAAATAAGAAAATATAGATACTTTGAATTATAAACCTCTAAATGTTTGCAATATCCTCAAGCTCGACACTGTTGGTACCCATGCATACTTTGATTTAAAATATTAATTCTAGGAGCTCCTGGCTGGGTTGTGAGTTCAAGCCCCATATTAGGTATAGAGGTTACTTAAAAATAAAATCTTTTAAAACATATTAATTCTAAAGTAGTATTTATCTTGTCACATGGGGCCCAAAAAACAAAACCAAACAAAAAAGTATTAATTAGCAAAATGGTGAAAACTCGGGCTCTGGACTCAGTCAGAGTTGAGTTCAGATCTATTTGGTCATCTTGGGCCACGATAGGATCTTTTCTCTCCATACCTCAGTTTCTTCACTGGTTAAATGAATATTAGAACAGTAATAGTACCTGCTTAATAGGGTTGTGAGAATTAAATGAGATAATGTATGTGAAGTGCTTACCTTAGTACCTAGAATATGGGAAATACTCAATATTAGGGTGGCTTTTTGCTTTTCCTATGTGCTGAGATACTCTGTGAAGGGCAGCATTCACAATCTTTTCTGCTGGTGATTTCAAACCTCACATTCACTGGGGTGTCATAGAAATAATCTTTCATGATATGGCAGTATCACTTACTGGTTGAGCTAAAAATTCCTAGCTCCACCAGTCTCTAGCTGTGTACTCTTGAGGGTGAGTTGGTTAATCTTTCTGTGCCTAGATTTTCTCATTTGTAAAATGGAGATATGAAAAGCACCAACCTCACAGGGTTCTTGGGAAGACTAAAAGGTAAAGTGCTTAGCCCAATGTTTGGCCCATGATAAATGTTCAATAAATATTACACATTGTTAATTTCAAAGCTTAAAGTGGTTAGTTTTGTTTGTGTGCTTTTAGTAAAATGAATAGGTTTCGGGTATCCAGTTTCACCACTTTAACACTGTTGATTTCCCCATTTTAAGAGCAGTTCTTCCAGTGCTTTGTGGTCTTCAAAGTGGGTTCTCAATTGTACATGGTGGTACACGGTACACTCTCATGAATAAAGGAAAGACAAAAACCCCAAATTGATAATCCAACTTTCTGACTTTCTGTTAAGTGCTTAGTAATAAGCACTTCAGATTTATTACAATATATTTTTTAAAGATTTATTTATTTACTTGAGAGAGAGAGAGAGAGAGAGCAGAGGGAGAAGGAGAGAGAGAATCTTGAGCAGACTCCCCCGAGCATGGAACCCGATGTGGGGCTCAATCCCAGGACTCTGAGATCATGACCTGAGCTGAAATCAAGGGGTCAGATGCTTAACTGACTGAGCCACCCAGGTGCCCCTAGATTTGTTACAATAGATTCCAATGAATAAATACGGGTGTTTTATTTTTTCTTTTCTCCTATTTAACATCTTAATGAAGTAAACAGATTGTAGACAACTGGGATCATAGGTGAAGAAAACTGGCACTGTAATGATTAATTTCCTTTCCCAAAGGACATTTGGGTATTTTCCTGGTGTCCAACTGGTTACTTGTAGTTTTGACAGGGAGGCCTGAGGGCTAACGAGGATTCAGGAAAGGGTGCAGCTGTGCGTGGCTGCTCCCTCAAAACCACCCGTAGCAGACACAGTAGGGGTGATGGGTCAAACTCCAGATGATCACTCTTAGAAGCCCCTACCCAGTGGCCTGCAGTGCTGGAAATCCACATGGTCCTGTGAACGCTTCAAAGGCAGGAAGCATATCTCACTAGATTTTTGTTTCTCCTGCAGTCAACACTGGTATACAGTTAGTGCTTCACAGTGGTTTATGAATCAAATACCTCAAAGTAAAAAATAACTCTTCATAATTTTGTGTTAGATTTAATTTTATTGAGATGTTGCTAGTGCTGGGAGATCATATGCTCTTTGTCTGCTTTGTACTAAATAATTTTGTAAACCAAAACAAGGCTTATATTTACTCAGGAAACTTTTTATTTAAAGCAACCCATGAGAAATCTTTTTGAGAAAATTGATGAATCCTTGCCTACTGTATGCTTTGTAAATTTCTCTCTTCCTAAAGTAACAAAGAAGCATGAATGTAAAATAAAATGCTATGGAACGAGTACAACAGCCTGGGGAACGGAAGTCATCCCTTCTTCAATTTAAAACGTATATCTGTCTACTTAGCACTTTGTTCTTTCAGGGGATGCCTGCCACCAAATATTAAATTAAAACATCTCTAGGGGCAATTAAACAGCAGATATGAAAGCACTGTAGACTCTTCAGAATGGAAGAGTTTTATTTCACTATTTTTTATTTCACTATTATTATTTGAAGGTGTGATGCTTAATTCCTTGTGGAGCCTATTCTCTGAGGTAAAAAATTTTATTTTATTTTTTAAAAATTATTATTATTATAGTTAGAGAGAGAGAGGGAGGGGCAGAGGGGGAGCAAGAGAGAGAATCTTAAGCAGGATCCACACCTAGCGAGGAGCCCAATGCGGGGTTCAGCCTCACAATCCTGAGATCATGACTTGAGCTGAAATTAGTAAGAGTCGGATGCTTAACTGACTGAGCCACCCAGGTGCCCCTCTGAGGTAAAAATTTTAATGCTTTCTCCTTGGGGCAGAGGTGAAGGCAGTGGGGAAAAGGGCTCAAATTTGGGGGTTTCTTTCAGAATTTGTGCATAGGGGGTTTGCAGAGCAACTGTCTCTGCTTTTGTTGGCTGTGAAAATCAGGGTGGTGGCTAGCCTTTTCCTGCAGCTACCCCGAGCCAAGGCGTGGACCTGGGAAAGAATCAGACACAAGCTACAGGATGTGGCTCACTCAGTGGGTTCTCCAAGAGAGCACTTGGACCCACCTCTTGACCCATCTTTATCTTTCAACAAAAGGAGGAAAGTGAGTTTCTTCCGGAGCTCGTTGAGATGCTCCTTGGTGCTGGGCTCAGGCAGGATACAGCCGCTGAAGTGTAGTACATTTAAAAAACTCTTTCTGGGAAATGAAAACATAATTCTGAAGTAGTCTGTAATATTGAAATGCAGCACTCTGCTTCTTTTCGAAGCAAGACTTGCTTTAGGCTCACTGGGTGCAGAAGGGTCCTCAAGGCGAAGAGGCTCAAAGACAGCAGGAATGGGATCTTAAGAAAGGTATCACTCATTCTATGAAACAAATTGCTCTAATTAAAAAAAAAAGTGTCATGTTAGCAAGAGTAGCTCAATTGGTAATGTGACGGTGGGAACAAGTTGTAACAAGCCTCCATAGAACTATCTGGTCTACTGATTTGTTATTTGCTGTTTTGGGTTGTGATGAAAGGGATTGGAAATTGATAGCTAGTGGTATCTAACACTTCTGGCCATTGCCTCCTCCTTTCACTTTCCTTTCCCAAGAATAGAGACCTTGGAAAAATTTCTCCTCCATTTTCTTTTCCATCTTCCTGTCTGAATATTTGGCTGCAATAGGGAGAGATGGTTTAAGATAACAATATTTTTTTCAATTTATGTCTGTTTTAGCATTCACCCACAAATTCCTATAAAATTTTGAAGACTTGGGTATTTATATTAATTTGTGCATTTATAAGAAATTCTGTGCCCTTAATACTGAAAGAGCACTACCAAAAGGAAAAAAATAACATTTGTTGAAATACACACAATATTTGAGATCATAAACCTCTGTGTCTACCTAGAAGCCCTATCCCCCCTTTTACCAATGTTTAGATTCTTGCTTTTGTTTGACCCCATTCGCATGAATTAAAATATTTTGCCATCTGTTTGCAGAAATGATAAAATTTAGGCAACTTTAATTGAATCAGATTGCCTATTGGTGTAGGAAATTCTCATATGTCATCATAGAGAGGAAACACCAAGGCGAAATGCTATATTGATGTAAAATATATGTGTCTGAGGATTATAAATCTGTAGGTTCTTAGAAGTATTACGCCAAATTTACAGACATTTTTTTATACCAGTGCTTCTCCAAATTTAATGTGCATACAGATCACCTGGGAATCTTGTTAAAATGCAATTCTAATTCAATAAGTCTTGGGCAGAGCCCAAGATTATGCCTTTCTGACAATCTCTCAGGTGCTGCTGATATTCTGGAACACATCCCACACTTGCAGAGCAAGCATCTATATACATTTGCATTTTAGTTTCTTTGGTTCCAGTTGTACGATTCATTGGTTGGTAGAACTCAAAGTTGACTTTACTTAGCATGATTTAAGTTATAATAAAATTTGCAACTTTGGTAATGAGTTGGCAATTATCAAGCTCCCTTTTTTAAAAAAAATTAAATATTTTTATTTTATTTTTTAAATCCAGTTAGCTAACATATAGTAGTAGAGTTCAATAACTCATCAGTTGCATATAATACTCAGTGCTCGTTACATCACGTGCCCTCCTTAATGCCCATCACCTAGTTACCCCATCCTCCCACCCACCTCCCCTCCAGCAACCCTCAGTTTGTTTCCTATAGTTAAGAGTAGCTCCCTCCCTTTAAAGGAAGAAAAGCTGCGATCTCAGCTGGTGTTCATTCCTGGGGCCCTCAGATCCCTTCTGTGGTTGTCTAATGGGGCTTCAGAGCTGCTGCTTCTGTGTCTCTTAGTCATGTGGAATTAAACTTTCCATTCTAGATATCAATTAAAGATGGGTGTTTTTTTTTTATAATTTTTTTAATTCTAAGTTTTTATTTTATTTATTTTTTAAATATTACTCAGGCATCAGAAAGATGGGTGTTTTAAAAAAAATATACTTCTGTTTCAAAAATATTTCCTCATCAATGAGTTTGACCAAATTCCCTGAAGAATATTCAATAATTTGACTAGAACATGAGAGTCCTGATCCATACTTTTGGCTGATTCTAACACATAAACAAATATCTAAATTAAATAAGGATACAATGATCAAAATTTCTTACATTTAGTTGTTTTAATTTTGGCCCTCCTATTAGACTATAAATTCTTTGAGGGCAGGGTCTATGTATGTTTCATCTTTGTGTGTAAGTGTAGTTGCCAAAAGAGGTTTTAGAATTGGCACATCATAAACAGTGGATGAATTAAATTCAAATATCCAGTGGACATGCAGATCTAATATAATAAGGTCTCTAAAAATGATAATGACTGTTCTTGGGAAAGCTTAGGGTTCTTTCTCTTCTTAGGACTTAAGGTACTTCAGACAAGCCAGTGATCCCACGTTGCTCTCTGAATCTTCATTTTCCCCACTTTTAAAGTGGAGATAAAACAGTTTTCATTAGCCAAAAATGAAAGAATAAGCTGTAAGTTTGATTGTTTAGTGATTCTAACAGTCTGTTTTGCTGGAAATAAAGGGACTCAGAGAGTATACAAAACACTCTGAGAAAGAGCAAGACTCCCTTACTCACTGGCTGAGACAATGCTCAGTGTTCTTTTTTCTTTTTTCCTCACCACACAAGAAGGTTAAATTTTCTAGCCTCTCTTATAGATATTTGGGACCATGAGGCTAAATTTTGGAAACTGGAATATCAGTCAAAACGAAGTACACTCTTTCTAGACTTCATCCTTAAAAACCTTCTGCCTCAACCACTAGTCTTCTCCTGCTATTCTTTGGTGGCCTTGGAAATCACATAAGCCAGGTTGTGCAGCTGCAAGATGACAGCACCTGGGTCCCCGAGCTGGGAGGAGAGTTGCCCAAGAGAGCCATGTGACCCGTACTGGACTGCGTGGAGAATGAGAAATAAACCTTGATTGTGTTAAGCCACTGAGATTTTTGCAGTTGTTGCAGTAGCTAGCATTCATCATTCTGATTAATATATCTCCTGACACCTGTAAGAGGTTTTCTAGACCTGGGGAGGGATGAGGGATGAGAGAGGGGATAAAATGAGAGAAAAGGATTTGTGGGCTTGGAAGAAGAAGACTGGGCATGAAGATATCATGTGAAGAGCAGGAGGGCCGGTGTCTGGAATCAGCTTAGCCTCTATCTGTAGAACTTCCACTTGCCGTCACTGAGAGCTCTGCTCACTGTTGGTCCTATTAGCATATGGAGAGGGCTTTCTTTCCTCGGTAGCTAGTAAATCCCCTGTCCACTGGGCTTGAAACTCATCTGTACTTCAAGACTTCGGTTACTACAGAGATTAAACAGGTTGACTCCTCTCTTTCTCTTCCTCTCTCCTTCCCCACACACATAAAGTCCCTGGAGTTTTGTGAACCACATCACATGAAGAGGGTCCCTAAATATCCAATAGGGGGATGGTGAAATGGTGTAAAAGCTACAGAAACTATCTCAAGGCAAGGAGAGTGAGAAAAAACATAGTATCATTATAAAAATTACTAACATTAAATGTTGTTTAATATGTGTCTGGCACTGTGCCAAAAGCTAGACCCATGTCATCTCATTTAATCCATCCAGTGAGAAGTTACTATTATTTTTTTATTTAATAAAAACTGAGGCACAGAGAGGGTAAATAAATTATCCTGATCCCACTGCTAGTAAATGAAAGACACCACAGCAGTTTCCCATTGCTTTTAAGATAAAGACCAAATACCTTGATGTGATTTTGCCTTACAAAATCCTATATGAGCTGGTTCTTGTCTATAAACTTTTTCCTTTTATTTGTTTGTTTTTAAACTGGTATCATTTACTCATCCTTCAAATATCAGCTCAGAAGTCACTCGCTTGGGGAATTCTTCCCTGACCAACTCTCGATCTGAAATTCTGTCAAGTTCCCCTGCTCTACACACTCCTAGCACCTTTTACTTTTCTATCATGGCACTATCAGAAACATTTATTTGTATTATACTTGGAGTACTTTCTGTCTTTTCTAGAATGTAATCACTGTGAGGCAAGGACTAAGGATGGTTAGCTCATTATCTCTGCCTGGCACATATAAAGCTCACAGTAAATGTTTGTTAAGAGAATGAATAAAATGAATGACCCTTAGGTTTTAAATTGGTCTCTAGAATAAATATTGATGGAAGATGGGACGAGAGCAGGAGAGTAGGTAAAGAATATTGCTGTTTGAAAAGAACTATGAGAACCTCATCACTTACTTGTATTCTTAACAGTTTCATTGTGTTGAAAAGAGAATTTTGTTTTCTTTTTTTATTCTTTTCACAGTTCTGCAATGAGTGGTACTCTTATTATTTTTTGAAGATAGTATTATTCTATAAGAAAACTTGGGGTTTTCAATCTCCTGGGTGACCCTGAATTTATTATAAAGGATTCTTGAGTTTATAAAAATATTGGGCATTGTATGTAGATTGATTAAATGACACGCCTTCACATACGTACACTATTTAAAAGACAAGTGTAGATGCCATTGTAACTAATGCAGCGTATTTACAAGCATTAACAAATCCAAAGTAACGTTTTATAATTATGTATTTTCCTCAGTTAGCAGATACTAAAAGTATTTTCACTTCTTAATATTAAAAAAAAAAATGGCCCTCATCCCTAAATGGTGAAAACTTCTAGATTAAAGAGAGCTAAATCTTCAAACCCTACTATGAACCTATTTTTGAGATGTTATTGAAACAGAAATGATCTGTTAAGTACCAACGTTCTAGTTTTACATTGTATGTTTACAAAATTCCTCATGAAAATTGGTTTCTTAAATCAAGGCCATCTCCAAATTGTATTTGACTTTTCTTTTTGCGAGATATCTTTTTGGCTGCTTGGTTGTTCATTCTCTCATTAGCTTCTTTGTGGTACAGAGAGTACTCACAGACCAATTACTAAAGGCAAGAATTGATAATGAAGGGAGAGTATAAATTAATTGACTTCTTACAAAATCAGGAAAATATTGTCACGCTATGAAAAATTTGTATTTGTTCATGTAATTACCCATTTGACTATATTAATAGTAAATAAGAAAAGTGATGTAGTGTCTTTCTAATAAATCAGATTTCTTACACTATTTCTTCAATCTGTTCTTATCTATGCATATCTCCAAAATAATTTTCCAGATTCCTTATTTTAACATTTTAGTTTCTGCTCAAAAATCTGCAGTGGCTCCAATTGTCTACAATTTAAAGCCCAAGAATTTTATCTTGTATGCTATATTCTCCCCAATTTACTTTTCTGTTCTTTTTTTCTCAATATGTCCCAACAAAGCTGCTCTACTGGGGAGGTTAAAGATGTGGTTGAAAACAAGAAAAACTCAGGTCAAATCCTGGTTGTACCACTTGCTCCCAAGCACTGGGTTGAGTGCCTAACAATCAATCCATGTCATATTTAAACCCCCAGGAAGCCCTGTAAGGAGCATTATTAGTATTACCTTGATTTTGCAGGTGAGAAAACTGAGGCTTACAGCAGCTAGATGTCTGGTCCAACACCACACAGATCAAGTGTATGGGCTGGAAAATGAGAGAGATTTTCAATTTCTGAAAACAGTTGAAACACGTTGAGTTTTCCTAAAATAAAATAAATGAGCCATAAATGATAATTTTGAACATACTTTAAAGAAACTTAAATCTATCTAAAAAAGAGAATGTGAACAGTACTATAGAGTTAATGAAGTAGAAATTAACTTATTTCCATACCTTTATCCTAGAATTTATTTAGAAATAAAGCTTGGCATTTATAGCAGAAGAATAATGTTGCCTATAGAAGGATATGGGGAAAGAACACCACGTAGAACTCAGGAACCTCTTTGGAAGGTTTGTTACTGGGCATGCCACTTAGCCTCTCTGAACCTTAGATTTACATATTCTAGAAGGTGTGCCACGAGAGTCTTCTTTCCGATCTCACAAGAATATTTTGAGGATATGTGAAAATCCTAGAAAATGTTCTAAATACTGTGCAAATATAAGATACTATTATCATCTATTCAAGATGTGACTATTTTTAAAATATCAATAGAGAATAAAATCATACTATTTCCACCATGGGACTAAACCTTGATTATAGGAATACTTTTCTCAGGCCATAATAGTTTTTCCCATTTTTACCTACACAATTGTATAGATAGTTTTATTAGTTTTATTTTTCATTAGCACAAAAACTACATTTAGATTGTTGGGTGGGTTAATAAATTGCTTCAGAAAATTGTTGGAAGCTTAGTCAGCTGATGGATATTAATAAACAACTTGTTCAGGAGTTTTAAGATATACCCAGGAAAACTTTAGTCAGTTGCAAAAATGTCATTGGCTTTTTCCTTTACCCCCTCTATTGATGCCCTTCCTCACTGTTCCTGAGTACCTGATATAAAAGAGTGATAAGCAGACAAATCAACATTCCTTCCTATAGAGCAAAGCAATTGGTCAGTGTACAGGAGAGTTCAAAGTTCTCAGAATCTGCTTATTTTGGTTTTTCAGAATATGTGGCTTTGCCTGATTGTAGCATGTAAAGTCAAAACTGTACTCATATGAGAAGAAATGAAGAACTTAAGTCTCTAGTTTTTGCATAAAGACAGTAAAAGAAGAAAATATGAAATGCACCATTTCCATAACTGCTACACATTACTTTGCTTTTGCATTTGGGATAGATTTTGTGAACCATGTCAGTCATTCACTAATATGATGTGGCACATAATCAACAGTGCCAAAGATGTAAAATACAAGAAAAATGATTCACAGAATACAAAGCATTTATTCCAAATGCTCATCGAAATAAATGAAGGGTAATAAATGAAAATAAATGGATAAGCCATGTATTTTATTTTATGCTCGTACTGGGAATAGTTTCATATATTTAGAAAAGAAAAAAGTAAAAGATACGAATACTCTCCATGAAGTTGAATCAAAGCATTGGAGAATTCTTTACTATGAAATCATTTTTAAGCAGATATATTTATGTGCTGGATTTCAAGATGAAAACTTATATGTTTGTTTTGACAAATTAACTGCTTTCAATGGTGATATAAAACCTTTAGGCTCAAAACTGTTTTTGAAAGTTTTTAGAACCAAATCCATTTCTTCTTTTGAAGATACACACACACACACACACACACACACACACAGTCACACATACACACACACACACACAGAGTAAAAGGATCTGGGCTCACTTTAGGGTTTCCTTCTATGCAGGATCCCTTTTTCCAACTCCACTATGCCTCTTGCTCTGAATTGTTGAGATAAATGCTTTATCAGAGAATAAAGGTTTCTTTCCTTTCCCAAAGTCATATTTCAGATTAGCTGATACAACTAAGAATGTACATACTACTATTTACCTTCCAACATTGATATGCTGGTGTTCACACTGCAGAATGTACTTAGCTAAAGTAGAAGTTAGGCAAGAGGTAGAGAAATGGACAAGGGAGCTTCCCTGAGAGCTCGGAATCAGGCCCTAACCAAGTTGAGGAAATGGAATAAGAGGGCTTTTGTTTTGTTTTTGTTTTTAATTTATGTAGCTTCTGAAGTCCCTGGAAAAGGGTTTTGTTCATTATAGGCACTTAGTATTTGTTGAATGAATAAAGGAATACTCAGGGAAGAAAAATGACTTCCCTCTACCTTACTTTCCCATAATGGTGGTGATTAATTAGGGTGGAACTCTCCCATGTTGACCTTTTTGAGTAGAAGTGGGATGGATAGAATGTATGCTTGAACTTGGACCTTCCTAAATCATTTCCCCTGACTTTAGCACTCCCTACGAAGGAATTTCCTAGGGATCTGAGGTAGGACCCTTTCTTTGGGTCTTTTTATGTTCCGTGCATGGTTGATAAGAGTGCACAAGTGAGTCTCATCTTCCTAAAATGCCAGGCTTGGATAAGTGCAAGCGTACTTCTGTTTTTAACAGTCTGTCTCCATCCAGCTACTGAAATCAAGCTGCTAGGATACTTTGGTCCAAGGAGGATTTGAGTAGAAAAAACATTTGCATATCTAAGACTTCCTCAAACATTGGAAAGCAATATGGTTTTACTCCTGTGTTGTAAACACAGGAATGCTTTTAGGTGGGATATCATTTGCCAGCCTTGACTGATTTCCCCAACATGTTACCCTCACATAATTCTATGGCCTGTTCAATCCTGTCTTCCGTCTTGGGCAGCAGCAGCTGGGGCTTCCCAGAGAATAGGTTTTCCAGGTCCTTCTTTAGTCTTCATTGGTGCCTGAAATGGAATATCCAAGTAATTTAGATGGTCATGTAGGTATGGATATTCTAATACTTCTCTTATCTTCCTTCCAGATAATGCATATTTCTCATTCTAGATCAAATTCTAATCATTGACTTTTAGAAAATCCAGTAGGATCATGATTTAAAACTGAACTGCAGATTTCCCATCTCCCACTCTCTTCTCATGAATTTCCCTCCTATGGATTCTAAGGTCATTGAAAGAATACTGAGCTGATCAAAAGCAAAATGTCTTTAGATGTCAAACAGTAGTTTCAAGGGATTCTTGGGATGTTCTCTATAGTGGTATTATGACTTTTCAGGATTTCTAGTTAGATGTGTATAAACAAGTAATTAAAAATTAGTTTCTAATTAACAATAATTAGAAACTTATTTCTACTGAAAAAATCAACAGGGATTATTATTTGAAAAGTTATTAAAATCAATGTGTTGACAATAAAAACACTTTTCCTTTCTCATCTACACAAAACTTTGGGATTTTCTTTCTTTGGTCTTGACAATTTGAATTATTAAACATTTTAATGGAAAGGTGTCCCTTAATTAGGGGAAGATCAGTAGTTCCCTTAGTATGATAATTTTTTTCTCAGTGAGAAATTTCTTTCTCTCATTGAGAAAAATGTATGAGAAATAAAATGTATTAAATTAAGTGGAAACTAGTTTACACAGTTTTCTTTATAGCTTACAAATAAATATTTTATCTTTGTTTATGTGTAGACACTGTGATGTCATCAAGTGTTTTGTAGGCATAGCCAATGATGAAGCAAAGTAATTTGTATGTTTGTGTGCAAGCTGTACCCAGATACAATATTAAACCCTAATTCTGGTCTCTGTGGTTACTAAAAGGTTCAAATTAGGAAAAAAGGTGGTTGAGAAAGGAGGTCTTTAAAGATTGCTCATTCTTTTAATATGTAGGGAAAGTCCAAACATTTTAATCATAATCTTAATATTATAAATATTATTAGTAAAACTTAACAGTCAATCAACAACAGCATATTTTATTATAAAACTGAAATAAAAAAGAAACGTGGGGAAGTTGTACCATTTCCCACTGTTAGTTTACAAATAACAATATTTAAGCACAAAATATTAAACCAACATAATTAAGGCTCTTATACCTCAAGAGTCAGTTAGCAATAATATTGAAAGTATCTAAATTACTAAATGGTAGGGGAACATACTCCCGTGTAGTCTAGCTGCACCAAAATAGAAACGTCTACATTGAAGTCAGCATAATGTTTTTGAAAGAACAAATCAGGCTTCTGCAGTTGGTTTGAATAAGATGCCTGAAGTGTGAACATATAAAGTTGACTGTCATACACCATGACCCCTCTGGAGCTCTCTTCTGCTGGGTTCATGCTTCTATCGTAAGTGTATCTTCTTGAAGGCGAGTGTGAGAGCTGTTGAGTGGAAGAGTAAATTTCCTAATATTTCTCCTACTTCAGGGAGTGAGTGAAAAAAAAAGGGGGGTGCTTAAAAACACATTCCTTTTATGCAAACATTTTTTGAAGGTTCAAATGTGGATGGGGGAAAGTTGAATATGTCAAGTCTAGTAGTACTTCAGCAGCTGCACATTTCCTACGGTAGAAAAAAATGGTGATCTTATGGTTGGTTCAGATGTACACCTCAAGATAATTGAAACTTTCACCAGGGGTTTTGGACTTTCTATAAGAAAAAAACAATAATTGGAAATTGTTCATTGTGAATACATTAGATTTGTACAGACAAAACATTCATGAAGTGCAATTATAGCCAGTGTTGCTATATTAGTATGAATGTTAATAGCATGTTTGTTTTTGAAATGGGTTATGCATTCTGATAAATGTCTGCTTTAATCTAGTCATCTGTGTATCACTTGTCTAAGTACTCTCATTTAAGATGCCATATCCCTTCTTGTAGCAATAAAGGGGTAAAGCAACATTAATATTAAATAATTAGAAAAACAAAAGGGGAATGATTAAACATATTTACATAATTGAAATAACACTGTGTCGCAGTGGGAAATCGGGACAATGTTGTCTCCTTTCAAAGTAATTCATAATTCAGATTTTTAATTATGGCATATTCATTCATTTAAAGATGATTCTGGATGAGAGGGCCACTAATGAAATACAATCATTAGCATCTAAACAAAGTAATTTACAAAGTCTCCTTTAGGGGAAAAGATTTCTAGAACATCATCAATCACACAAGATATGCAAAAACAAGCAATTAAACCACACACAAGAACTACAACAGCCTTATATATCAGTAATGTACACATGAAAACATAACTGATTACAATGATTAGACTAGGGTAGTGTGGTTAATTTGTATTTTATGTAGTGATTCCATGGAAGAATGCACCCGGACAGACACATTACACACAAGAGGAACTTCATTTCATTAATACTCACTTAAAACACATGACCGAAAACACCCAAAATACAAACCTTGAATTTTGAGTCGTTGCCTGTTCATCCATATGGGATCAAAATCCTACATAGTTTGATAAAACATCTTCCTCTCTCCTGCATCTCTTTTTGCCCGCTGTTTACTTTTATAAACTGGCAAAACATGGGATTAGGAAAGTATTTTGTGAGAGGCAGGTGCTGCATTGGTTTCTCATTATTTGTTCAAATCCTGCTTTAGGCTTCCAATGACAAAGTGCTTCCAGCCCTCATGGGGTCTGTGATTTACTGGCTCTTCCTCCATATACACAATTACAGATCATTGAACATGCAGCAGGACTAAATGGATAGTACAATTCTTTGACTTCTAATGCTTGTGTAGGGTATCTTGCTAAATGGACCCACAAAAAGACTGGTTTCAAACACAGCTCCTGCAGGCCGCATTGTAATTGTTGAAAACCTATACTACTTACTTCTGCCAATAGATTTTTCTTTGTGAAGGTGGAAGGAAGGCTTGGGTGGAAAAAGAGGAGGAATTAGGAGAGCGGTGTTGTGTTGAGGAGGGGGGAATCCATGGAGGAGGCCAGCACCCCTGGTGTAAGCTGAGCCGCCTTCGATAACCACCAGCTACAGAAGCCAAAATATGCTCTATTGGGTACTCAAAGGATAAAAATACTGGTTAATTTTCAACAGCGCTCCTTCATTTGACTTTACAATTTACAACAGTGAACATTAATGCAGGAATAGCTTGGTTGAGGAGGAGTTTAAAATTAGAGCCCCTCTTCTCATTAGCCCCAACAGCCTGACCCAGGGTGACTGAGAAGCAATTTGTCGCCAGATTCTCATTTTGCTTCTGTTATGGCTCCTTGTAAATGAAGCGCGGCAATTTATTGTAGCACCTCTAGGAGTCAAGAACATAATGTGTAAAACACATACAAAAAAAAAAAATCTTTCTTCACATTCATTAACACCCAGCACATAGAGGCTGTTCACTTTTCCCTCTAATGAAGTGTCGGGGGGGGGGGAGTGGATCTTAAATCTAAAGCTTTCCATCATGTGAAGAAGTCCTCTTCAGGCCATTAGATGGAGGCTGAGTTGGATTGAAGAAAGGTCATTGACAAAAACAGAGAATGGCAATAGGAGGAAAAATAGAAAATGGATAAAGGAGGAGACTTTAGAAACCCCAAAGAATGGAAAGTACATTTTTGGCATCCATGATCAACCCTTCTTGTCTCTCAGTGTATTTTCTGTTGTCAGTGAAGAAAAGAATATGTGGGTTTTTCTATAACTGGAAATTGCTCTAGTGTTTGGCCAATTCTCATTTCTTCACCCCTGATCTGACCCTGTAAGCAGCATTAAGTTAGGTTCATTTGAAGATCATATTGTCTATAATCTCTAAAACACGTTTGTTTATTTCCTCTCCCCTCCCACAGCCTGTGCAAGAAATTGCAGTGTCCGTGGTTTTAATGCATTCTGACTGTGTAATAGGCTGCTCTTGCCCGGGGCTGGCCATAGGCTTTTATCTTACTTCCGTGATTAATTCTGATTAATGGTTTGGTTTGTATGGGGTCTGACAAATGGCACCTCCAGATGAACCTAATAACAAATTACTATATGGAAAAAATTGCATGAGGGTCCAGGATTGCCCTTTTGGATTAAATGCTGAAAGTTGTCATATACTGTACTTGGATGCTCTTACCCGTTTTATGATGTAGTAATAGGCACTCAATACTTATGGCAATAATAGTGGTCTTTTAAAACTCATTTTAGAAAAAGTCAAATATTGAGTTTATAGAACCAGGTGAAAATGTCAGTAAAATTTGATAGATTTTCTTTGGAGGAGTTAGTGAGTGTTTATGAAGTGCCAGGTACTGTGCCAGGCAGATTAAATGACTTAACTAACTTACTCCTCACAACACCAGGTTAGTATAATTAAAGTAGGAATGGGAGATTACGCGTAGTAATATCAAGTACAAAATTAGTATCTTCCTTCCTCCCATGATGCGGATGAGGAACCCGAGGTGCAGGGACGTAGAATTACATGCCCAAACTTGACGAGTGAGAAAGAGGCAGAGCTGGGATTCCAGCCCAGGCCATGTGTTACAAAGGCCCATATACATCCTCTCCACACACCGCTCACTGAGGGCACCTTTTGTTTTAAACTCCCGGAACAAGTTCCTCTTCTTGCTTCTATTAAACTTAACAAACATCTATTTTTTTTGATGGTACAGGTTAAAATTTTCTCTTTAAAATATTGAAACAAAACTGAGGGTTTTAGAGGGGAGGGGGTGGGGGGATGGGCTAGCCCGATGATGGGTATTAAGGGGAGCACGTATTGCATGGAACACTGGGTATCATATGCAAACAATGAATCAAAAACTAATGATGTACTGTATGGTGACTAACATATCATGATAAAAAAATATATAAATAAATAAATAAAATAAATTTTTGATATTTGTAATACCAAAGCAGTTAAACTTCTGTTTTGCTGAATGTATCAAATTTATCGTAGGGAATAAAACATTACCGTCTGTTTTCTGTCTAACCGAACTGATCAATGTCCATTTTTATGTTGCCTTATTCTCCTCTCATTTACCTTTCTTAGTCCCACTCTTAGTATATCTGAGATTTATGGGGTTGCTTCAGGCAGTTGAGTTTTGGTTTTTAATATTTTATTTGTCCTTATTCATAAACAGCATGTCTACTGACGAAGCATGGTTAATACTGGAAGGTCAAAATTTGTCACACACAAAAAAAGGTAAAACTAAAGAAATTTAAGAACAGGCAATTTAAGAAATTTAAGAACAGGTATATAACAAAAATACCATAAATGGGATGACTTATCTGCAACATAAATTTATTTCTCACCATTCTAGAGGCTGGAAGTCTGAAATTGGGGTGCCAGCATCATTGGTTTCTGGTGAGGGCCTCCTTCATGGTTGCCAATGGCTGCCTTTTCACTGTGTCCTCACAAGGGGAAAGAGAGCTAGTTAGCTCTTGTGGGTTTTTTTTTTTCTTCTTATAAGGACACTAATCTCATTTATAAGGGCTCCACCCTTCTGACCTAATTATCTATCAAAGGTCTCACCTCTAAATACTATCACATAGAGATTAGAATGTTGACATATGAATTTGGGGAAGACACAAACATTCAGTCCATAACAACAATTCAACTCAAACACCTTCTGTTACAATTCTCAATTTCTCTCTGCTTTGATGTCCCAGGTCAGCATGTAAGTGCTGCAGACCAGACCAGCAGTACTGACTGGTATCTGGAGCTCATTCCTGGATGGGATCTTGGATTACCTCACTTGGGCAGCTGCTGCCACCTGCCAACGAACTGCATGAGACAGACACCCAAGCAACTTAACTCTGATATTGTGATTTATAATAAGAAGTATGTATTTGGTGTTCATCCCCATTTCTGGCACAGAGCTCCTAAATCCCCTGGGATTTCCTAAGTGATGAGAACTATAAAGATGTCTTTTTGTTACTGAGGTGACTTTTGGACTGCACCTAAGGATGGGGGCTGGTTGCCAGTCTAACCATGGGATTAGAGGGTCAGAACTTGAAGCCCTGGGCCCTTTCCCATAAACCTTGCCCTAGGCATCTCGTCCATTTGGCTGTTGTGAGTTATAGCCTGTCATAAGAAACAGTAATCTAGTTATTAAAATGTTCCTCTCAGTTCTGTGAGCTTCTCTAGCAAAATAATCAGATGCAAGGAGAGGGTCAGATGGACTTGCCAGGGGAATTGAAGTGTGTATGTGTGTGTGTGGAGGGGTGGGGGGTAAGGGCAATCTTGTAGGACTGATTCTTGTAGAATCTGATGCTGTCTTGGGTAGACAGAGGTTGTTGTTGGGGAAACACGTCCTCCTCCACCCTCGCACGTTAGAAACTGGGGTCAGAACACCCTTAATAATGAAAGAACGTTAGCTGCTGTGGCTGAATCCCAGCGTCCTCTGGTGATTGTGATTGTGTGTATCTAGTTCTGCCAGACTATTTGCTCTGCATGGACAGAATGTGTTAGTCTTAGTGTATTCCTAAGGGAACGGCAAAGTTGTCACTGAAAGAATGATTCTTCTTTAACAAAAAGAGCCCTGGAGCATCTGCGTTCTGAAGGCTTTAGACAAACTTGAGCAAATGTGACATTGACCATATATACTGGTGGACAAGCAACTTCTAATTGTCTATTATTTCACTTGGAGCCATTCAATTCCTTTGAATTAACTGTGATAGTCTCCCTATAATTCTTATTTTCTTAAAATGTAATGTGATTCCTGGAGGACAAGAGGAAAGTTTTCCTACATAATGCTTTGTGTGTACAATAAACACTAAATAAAAATGGTGAGTTAATACACTAACCCTTTATTAATTCCTTGACTGATTCAAAAAAAACAACAACATATTTGTACCTACTGTATGCGGCCAGAATAGGCTAGATGCTGAGCTAGATGTTGGGGACATAAAGACGGAAAATTTCTGTTCTTAAATTTAAGAACAGTGAGGGGGGACAAACACAGAAACAGATGCATAAAAGTACCTTTCTTACTGATAGTGTTTTCAACTCAGAAGCCAAAAGCTTTGTTTATACAGCTGGTTACCTGAGATTGTGTAGTTGATATATTCAGATGATTGGATTTATTACTTACCTTCCACAAAGCTGCTTTGGTGTGGTATAGACCCCAAAATACAGATTAGTAAACCAGTCATGCTCAGAGATTGAAGTAAGTACATTCAGTATCTTCAGAATAGTCTCACTCAGTTAAACCCTAATCCAACCTCTATATGATGCCATTTCGGTATCTGAGGGTTTCTCATGTGCCCATAAAGTCTAACAGACAAATTAACAGTAAAGCCAAATTTCAGGGTACCTCACCCACACAGGGCCCTAGAAATGAGTTCATATGGGCATATGTCTTAGCAAAACTTGCCAAAAGAAAATATTTTAACGATTGCTGTCTGTTCCTTTCTTTCTTTCTTTCTTTTTTTTTTTTAAAGATTTTACTTATTTATTTGACAGAGACAGAGACAGCCAGCAAGAGAGGGAACACAAGCAGGGGGAGTGGGAGAGGAAGAAGCAGGCTCATAGCGGAGGAGCCTGATGTGGGGCTTGATCCCACAACGGTGGGATCACGCCCTGAGCCGAAGGCAGACGCTTAACCGCTGTGCCACCCAGGCGCCCCCTGTCTGTTCCTTTCTACTTCAACCTCCCATCCATCACACTTCCCCTCAGGTAGGGTAGTGCGTTAGTGGCCTTGAGCAGTTCTTGGATACAACTAAGTGGAAATTGATTTGGAATGCATATTATTTGGATTCAGTGGGACCCGTTTATGTTGCTTGCAATCACTTCTGTATACAGTTAAATTATTCTGGCTGCTATAGTCCTGACTTGAAAATTGAAATGAAATATATTTTCAAGGGACTCTGAATAGTCAAAACAACTGTGAAAAAGAAAAACAAAATGAGAAGACTCATATTTCTTGATTTTAAAACTTACTATAAGGACACAGTAACCCAAACAGTTTGTTACTGGCATAAGGATGGACATATGGACTGATGAAATAAAATTGAAAGCCCAGAAATAAACCCTTACATATATGGTCAGTTGATTTTCAACAAGGGAACCAAGGCCATTCAATGAGAAAAGAACAGTACCTTCAACAAATGATGCTTGGAAAACTGGATATCACATATCAAAAAATCACAAGTATTCTGTAGCCAGGGGTGCCTGGCTGGCTCAATAGGTAGAGCATGTGACTCTTGATCTCAGGGTTGTAGGTTCAAGCCCCATGTTGGAGGTAGAGATTACTTTAAAAAAATAAAATCTTTAAAAAGAAAGTATTCTGTAGGGGCGCCTGGGTGGCTCAGTTGTTAAGCATCTGCCTTCAGCTCAGGGCGTGATCCCAGAGTCCTGGGATTGAGCCCTACATCAGGCTCCTCCGCTGGGAGCCTGCTTCTTCCTCTCCCACTCCCCCTGCCTGTGTTCCCTCTCTCGCTGGCTGTCTCTCTCTCTGTCAAATAAATAAATAAAATCTTTAAAAAAAAAGTATTCTGTAGCCAAAAAGGAAGGGAAAAAGTATATTACAGAGGTATGTCAAGCAGTTAAGTAACACAAGTATTACATTATTCTTATGGATTTTGTGATACTTTGATAACTTTTCCCAATTTGATTTCTTATTCTAAATAAGTACTCAATTTCATATCTAATTTTGTATTCATATTTTTTGTTTATTCTGAAAGTGTTCCCCACCACCCCCCAAATAGTGTAAGCTTCATAAAACCTGTGTTTACCTCTGGAAACCAGGTAGTAGGTCTCTAGTAGCCAAATAGCACATCTAATGACAAATGGAGTAAGGCTGAATTCTAGCTGAACCCTCTTCCTTAGCTGGGTGCCCTCATGTAAGATACACACTGAAAATTCTACACAGCAGCCCTATCACCTGCTATACAGATGTTTCAAGTGGGGTTTGATCTTCTCAGTATAAAGTAAGGCTATCTTCTTCTAGATAGTAGTTTTTCGAAAATGTTAATGACTGTAGTTTTAGGCACAGAAGTAATTTAGCACTCTGTTTTTATTAATTGAAAAAGTATTTATTAGGTATATACTCTGTTTAAGACCCTGTGCTAATCAAACAGATGAGTGAAGTCAGATTCTGTCCTCAAATCATAGTAGGGGAGCTAAGACATATTTATGTAGTACATTATAATATAAACAGTGATGAGTCTCACAGAGGCTCTCAGAAAGTATTATGAGTACAGTGGTCATATAATGTATTGTTCAAACTGGGGTACTTTTAAGAGTGAAAGAAGAAACTGCTAATAATTAAACTGAGACAACAGGCATAAAGTGGGACAGTCCCAGGCAAACCAAGACTTATGGTCACCCTCGTTATGGGGAATTGTGAAAGAGGAAAATCATAGTGGAAAGGGACATCTGTGATAGTTTTATGTGTCAACTTGACTGGATCAGGAGATGTCCATTTATCGGGTTAAGCATTACTTCTAGGTATGTCTGTGAGGATGTTGCTGAATGAGATTAGCATTTGAATCAGTGGACTCAGTAAAGTAGATCACCCTCCCTAAAGTGGTGCCCTCATCACCTCTTTTCTTGCCCTTCAACTGAGATTTACACCAGCTGCCCTGTTTCTCAGGCCTTTGTACTTGAACTGAATTACACTACTGGTTTTCCTGAGTCTCCAGCTTGCAGAAGGCAGATCGTGGCACTTCTCAGCTTCCATAATTCAGTGAGTCAGTTCTTCATAATAAACCTGCTTTTATATCTTATTGGTTCGGTTTCTCTGAAAAACCCCTACTAATAGAGCATCTATGTTAGATGTAGAGACTGAGCCCCGGGGACCGATGAGTGACATAAAGACACAGGAAGAAAGTAACAAATCATCAAATTCTGATCATCATTTGTTTTAAGGTTGACTAGACAATGGTGCTCCTGACCCCTCAGAGAAATGTCCATTGTACATGATCTTATGACAGTTAAAAAACTCAGAGAAATGCTAATAAGATTACACATCTCTGAGTAGTCACTATTCTAAAGTCATGTGTCAAAAAGTATTTTTTTTTAGCAATAGTTGAAAGCATTTTCTTAGGAGATAATGTTTTATGATCAAAGGCTGTTTTGAAATTGTAACATTATACTGTCTTTCCTACCTTTATCAGGGTGTCTGCAACCTGATTAGTTTCTTAAAAGATTATTATTTCCCTGTGTTCAACCCACATGTCTGCAAGGACAGGGGTAAGAACAACCAATCAAAGCCCAGAGTTTAGAAATGGCCAACTATCATGAGGAATAATCCATGGACTATTTTAGATAAAATTCTGACAGCTTGCTCTTGTGACAAAGATGTTAACAAGGAAAGAAAATGGCACTAATTTAATCTATTCTTATAGTTCATTCTAAAATGAGACTAGCATGACACCAAGTTATAATAATAAATACTATAGTAATTTCACAATTCTTCCTACATGCTGTTCACACTCCTTTCACATGCAAATTTGCCATCCATTGCTTCATGACACTGATTTTAAGTGCATTAAAGAATTCTGAATTTTCTTATACTTGATCTCCTAATTATGTTGCAAGAATATACACAGAATAGTACCATATACTGGCGTTTGTCTGATTTATAGCATCTCTTCATACAGTGGGTTCCCCTTTTCTCCTGACACAGATCTGGGTTCTTGGACATAGTGACACTAATAAGATTCGATCACTACTTCTATAATGATTAGTATAGGAGTAATAATCAAATAATCCCCAGGAGTAGTGAAAGAGAGAAGTAACGTTTTCCAAAAATTAAGTCATGGTGAAATACCCAATACATCTTTATGTTGTAATACAAATTTATGTTTATAAAAAGTTTTTTTAAAGGGGCACCTAGATGGCTCAGTCGGTTGAGTATCTGACTTTTTTTTTTTTTAAGACTTTATTTATGTATTTGACAGAGAAAGACAGTGAGAGAGGGAATACAAGCAAGGGGAGAGTGAGAGGGAGAAGCAGGCTTCTGGCCAAGCAGGGAGCCCCATGCAGGGCTCAATCCCAGGACCCTGGGATCACGACCTGAACCAAAGGCAGACGCTTAACGGCTGAGCCACCCAGGTGCTCCAAGTATCTGACTCTTGATATCAGCTCAGGTCTTGATCTCAGGGTCGTGAGTTCAAGCCCTGCATTGGACTCCACGTTGGGCATGTAGCCTACTTAAAAACAAAACAAAACAAAAACCCATAGAGTACATATAAAAAGTATGTCTAAAGATTTTTTAGTTTTTGAGGACATGCTTGCAAAGGCTATATAAGTGTGAAGAAAAGATACTTAGGATCATTGCTTTTGGGCATCCCACTTTCCAGTGTACTGGGTGCAAAGCACAGCATTGGCGTTGTGTTAAAAAAAGTAGAAATGCGGGCGCCTGTTGGCTCAGGTCATGATCCCAACGTCCCAAGATCAAGCCCCACGTCAGGCTCCCTGCTCAGTGGGGAGTCTGCTTCTCCCTCTCTCTCTGCCGTGTTCATGCTCTCTGTCCCGCTCTCTCTCAAATAAATAAATTAAAAAAATTTTTTTTTAAAAAGTAGAAATGTTATAATTGTTTAAGGACTGTGAAACCCAGGCCAATTGGGATTTTCTCATATGTGTCAGCAAATGTTAGGTCTACTATTCTGGATGAATTTGGAGTTTGGGGTGGCCTTGAAAAGAATGCAAAGGCTGGAGAGAGCGCCTTTCCCTGACTTAATCTAGCTGATGGTCCATGAACAGGTAGTATCCAAAGGTAACTCAAAGTCAGCATATTGAAAATCCTTTACTTTGATGAAACTATGGAGAAGTGGTAGTCGGTCTCATTATATGCTTTTATTTTTTAAATACTATGTGATGCTTGGTGATTCAGTGGTGAGAGATTGTGGGGCAATGAATTAAAGTGTCTACTTTCTGGGAAATGACTTTTGTACTTTTCCCTGTGAATAGAAAATTGGGACTGAAGGAGAGTTCCAGGTGACAGTCCTTCTCACCCATTTCTCTAGCATCTTGCCCACCAGGAGAGTGAAAACAAGGCTCTGACTCTGTCAGTAACTTCTCTGCGTGCTTGTTTAATTAATTAACCATCGCCTCAGAATTCAGCTTAATAGCCTTAATTATGCAGAAAAACAATACACTGTGTAAATTAGTATACACCAGACGTGACATAATTACCAGGGCAGGGTGGACAGCATTTTGTTCAAGTGCTGCTTTAAATGAGTCATTTCAATGCCGAAAATATATTTTTTGTATTTGAGAGCTAATGTACTGAATTGTTCTTTCAGAAACCTGGTTCCAATTGCTCTAAAATGCCAGGTAGGTGTAAAATAATAAATTCTGTGTCTTTTGAGATAAAAACCACATTTTGTATTATACTGCTGGGTGGCACAATCACTGTAATTTAGGAAGGTTGCTATTATTGTATGAGCAAACTTTTTTTGTATTATTACTGTTTATTTTAATGCAGGGACATATTCTCCAGTAGACACATAATGAAAATGGCCTTGTATTAAAATTGTTTACCCGCTGTTTGCTGAAAGGCATTGTAAAAATTAGAAATAGAAAAGACCTCCTATGTCACCTAGCCCATCCCAGGCAAGGCAGAGAAAAAGATTATACCCTTTAGCAGCTTTGCTAGGGAGCCAAAAATAGATCCCACTTTTCACATGTCTCACTGAGTAAATTGTAGGTGGAAGGATGAGATCGTTTGTGTCAATTCAGGAGGAAAAACAGTATTCCCACAGATGTTGAGAAAGAGGGGTACCAATTTATTGACAAATAAATTGACTGAGGTCCCACATTTGAGGGATTTAAGGTCAAAACAATTTTTTTTAATTCCTCAAATTGATTTGCTGAATTGTGCAATTATTTAGAGTTTCCCCGTTAACTTATCCAATTATCTGTATAAGTACATAGGCATTGGAAACAGAGTGGAGAATGTTATTCTTTCACTCTGGAGATAAAGTGCAATAAAACACTGGATTGCTTTTAATTTTGCTACCTCCTCTTTCCTTTCTGAATTTTCCCGAGGTACAAAGGAACAAGAAAAGGCAAAAATGTACATAAAAGCAGGAAGAAGCAGATGAGTCACCAGAGACCTAGATAATTCACACCAGCAATGAGCCCTCAGACATCAAGGGTTGAAGCGACACTGCAGTGATAAAAATGAATTAGCCCTTGGCAAAATCGTGAAGCAGTTCTGGTCATCCCTTCTCTTGGTTTCTGAGACATTTTCTATCCTTCCCTCCTCTCTTCCCTGTCAGTACCCATCCACGCCCCTTTTCCTTCCTCTAGGGCCCAAGAACCTCCCCTAGTCAATGAAAATCTTCACCAAACTAAATCAGAAAAAAACCCAATGTTAGATATTTACCCATCTATTTTGCAAATTCAGGGGGGTCTCTTTTTGGCCCCTTCCTCCACCCTTTCTGTTGGACCTCCACTGTGATTAGAGAAGGGGTTCCTTAGCAAGTCTTAGTCACTTAAGACTTTCAAGGACTTTGATATTAATGACTGTGATAGGCAGCAACTAAATGGCTCCAGTGATCCCCACCTCAGGTGTTCCTGCGTGTGTGTAACCTCCTCTCTTGGAGTGTGAGCTGGATGGACCTAGTGCCTCACTTCGCACAGAATGTGGCAAAAATGATGAGATGTCACTTTTGATATTAGGTTACAAAAAGACTGTGGCTTCTTTCTTAGGATCTTGCACTCTCTCTGGCTTACTCTGAGAGAAGCTGCCTGGCCATATGGGTTATGTCCTATGGGCAGGAACAGAAGGAGGCCTTCAGCCAACAGCCCGCTAAGAACTACATCCCACCAATGAATAAGCTTGGAAGCTGATCTTTCCTGGGTCCAGTGAACCCAGGCGTAGTTGACCGCCTGCCTGCAATTTCATGAGCAAGTCTGAGCCAGAGCCATACAGCTAAGCTGTGCCCAGGTTCCTAACCCACAGAAACTGCGGGATAATAAACGTTCGTTGTTTTAAACCTCTAAGTGGAGAACAGATTACACAATGAATAATAAACAATAAATCATCTCATTTATAACAAAAAATGAATTTCAGTTAAAATGATAATCAGTTAATTTAGGTAATCGATTAGTTAAATTAGCCCTATATTGCAAACATCAGAACTCACCAGTGAGACTTGCGGGATGTGTGCTTGGCTGAGGACCCAAAGGGGCGAAACTACCCTCCGGGGACTAGGACTGAAAGTCTCTGACATATCCCCCCGCCCAGACGGAACTACACGGCAGCGCAGGGGGCGTGGCTCGGCCTGGCTGCCGGAACCTGCTGCGCCTGCGCCTGCGTGGCCTTGTTGGGCTGCGCTGGCGCCAGTGAAGAGAGCTGCTCACGCTAAGGTGGACGTTGGTGTGGCAGCAGAAGGGGCCACCCCTCGCCTGAGCGCAAGGTACCTTTGTGGGGAACCTAGTGCTAAATGCATTCGCAGTGGACCTGCTTCTGTGAGTTCTCATGGTTGGAACACAGGGCTAATGAGGCTAAATTTGGAATTTTGGACCCACTTACGGACCCACGTAGTCGCTTAGCTTTCACATCGTGTTAGCGTGGCTTGTAAATTTTGCCCTTCATTCCAGGGGGATTCCCACATTTGACTGTGGCACGCTTTCTCAAGCAGAATCTAGTGAGACTAGTGCTCTAAGGAACACACTTTGGGAAACATTAATAAGCTGTTTCCTGTTTTTGGACTTCTAGATTGCTGGCAGTTTTTAGCCAGTGTAAATAACTGTTAACTTTGGGAACATATTGAATTATTTCCTACAGTACGTCCCTAGGAGAGGAATGGCTGGGTAAAATAGCATGTTAGAAAATTTTGATAGAAATTCTCAAATTACTTCAGAAATATTACACCGATTTTAAAGTCCCACCTTAGTGTATTTTCTCCAAACCCTATCATTGGAAATTGCTATATTAAATATTTGTCAATTTGTTAGGTAAAAAATTATGTATGTATTTTAAAATACGTTTCGTTTATTTGATTATTAATGTAGTTAAACATTTATACTTTGGTGAGTTATTTTTGTACTTTGCCCTTCTTTCTATCCTTGGGTTTGGTTTTTTGTCATTATTTTGTGGAAGTTTTAAATATAATTTCATGTAAATATAAGTGCTTTGAAGGCAGTTAGCTGAGTAAGTGGTTAGAATGTAGTGATAAAGGACAGAAGTTGGAGGCACACTATTTTAGATAGCTTGGCTGAAAAGACTGCTCAGAGAAGGTGACATTTGTCTATCTGAAACATCTTCTGTTTGCCTTTGTGCAAAACATTGTCCAGATTCATCTCCACCCTTCCCATTGACCTCTTCTCCAGGGGACTGTCCTGTATGAACAACATTAAAAACTTCCCCTGGCTTCCCATTGAGGTTAGCAAAGGGGGGCCCAGCAGGAGGTCAGGGGGAGGAAGGGGAAAAATTGGGGTATTTATTTACTTAAACCCCACCCCCCCAGTAGTCACCCCAGATGATGAAGGTCATTGCTTCTGTCAAGGCAGCTTTCTCTTCTTGAACCTTTCTTGATTCAAGTTACCTGCTCTATCTCACCATCCCCTCCCGGCTCTAGAAATGTAACAGCTTCATCCCTTGTAGTTTACCTAACCCCAAGCACACCTTTATAAATAGTCTTTGCAAATACAGTCTTTAAATTATCCTAATTTGAGTGTGCCATCTATTTCCTTTTGAGACCCAGTACTAGAAACCTCCCCATATCCTTGCTGCTAAGCCAGTTCACCCATCTTCCCGATGCTGCGAGTGTTTGCTGCTAAAGGCTTACAACTAACTGCACACTACAGAAAATTGCCTTTGGGCTCAGGGATCCACCTCACTCAGAAAGACCCCAGAAGTTCAGCTCACCCACCCTGGGGGCAGCCTGCAGCTCTTGACTGACTGATGTAGGGGGCAGGATACAAAAGCCTAAACTCTTATCCTAAGTGACTAGAAAAAACAACAAAAGGTGATGAGTCATTTTACCAGATACTAGGCAGTAATGTGAATCTGTATCATTTAAAACCTTGAGGTACTTGCCCAGGTAGGCAAATAGACTAACACAGAATAGAAAGACTAAAATCAGACCAGGGTATATTTGGGAATTTTATATATGAGAGAGGTGATAAAATCAGTAGGAAAATGTTGAACTATTTAACAAATAATTCTGAGGATATTGCCTATGATATAGTACAAGATAAATTTAGATTTCCTTATCATATCATTAACAAAAATAAATTCCAGGTAGGTTAAAAATCTAAATACCAAAAGCGAAGCTATAAAACTTTTAATCAAAAAATAGGAGAATTTCTTTATGCCATTAGTAGATAATTTTTAAATGTGAAAAGCAAAAAATATATTGATACATTTTCCTACATTGAAACATAAAACTTCTGTATGATAAAAGGTGACAAAAATGAAAATACAAGCCATAGAGAAAACAGCTACAAGTCATATTGCCAGTGAAATATCTACGTCCAGAATGTATAAAATGCTATGAGAAATTGCAAATCTCAAGAAGAAATACTGTCAAAAGATACAATAATAGATTCACAGAGGAAGAAAGATGTCCAGTAAATATATGCAAAGATGTCCAATTACCTTAGTAATTAGGAAATGTTAATTAAAGATATAATATTTTATATTTTAAAATTTATTAATTTTGATAATATCAACTGATAGTGATAACATGGAGAAATAATAACTCTAATGCATAGCTGGAGGGAGGGAAGATGGATCTAATCACTTTGGAAAGCAATTTGGAAGTAGCAAGTAAATTTGACAGTGCATATACTCTGTCACTTGGTTCTACTTCTGGGGCTGGCTTATCAGGGAGAAACTCGTGTTCAAGGAAGCATGTACAAAGATGATTATTTCTGAATTATTTGTTAATTTTACAAGGCTAAGAAAACCTAACTTTCTGACAGTAGGGCAATGGAAAAATACATGGTAGTTTGGCACAATGGGAAGCATAAGAATGAAAATGAATGAACTAGATTTGAATGTATCAACGTGCAAAAGTCTTTTTTTTTTTTAAAGATTTTATTTATTTATTCGACAGAGATACAGACAGCCAGCGAGAGAGGGAACACAAGCAGGGGGAGTGGGAGAGGAAGAAGCAGGCTCATAGCAGAAGAGCCTGATGTGGGGCTCGATCCCATAACGTCGGTATCACGCCCTGAGCCGAAGGCAGACGCTTAACCGCTGTGCCACCCAGGCGCCCCCAACGTGCAAAAGTCTTAAAAACATAATCTTGCAGGTAAAAAAAAAAGAAGGTTAAGTATAGATATAGTACAAAACATTTAGGAAGTTTACTCAAAGGAAGAACAAAATGTGTATGAATTTGTTAACACTTATTTCAAGCAGGCATTATTTCTGGATAAATAGGGATGGAAAGTGGGACTATACTTCTATGTGTAATGTTTTGTTTCTTTGAAAATAAAGATAACCTAAAGATTTATAAAATAAAAGCAAAATAGTAATAGAGATTTAATCTGAGTAGCGAGTATATCAATATCTGGTGCATTTCCTATGATTTTCTATTTGGCATAAATATAAAACATTTTAAAAAGCACATGTTAAAAATATATAGAAAAAATTAAAGTGAACAATGAAAATCATAAATCTTTAAATGATACCTAAATTATTTGTGTTAACATGGCTCTAAAACACCAGTTAAAAATTTGTTAATGAGTAAGATACTTGATGTGAAGAATTAATAAATACAGTCTTGGTTTTTAAAAAAAGTCAGAGCCTTTTGCCTCACGTATGATAACCATAGGGTACTTTCATACCAAGAACTCACCACGGAGAAGTTGTTTCCTATCCCAGAAACCAAAACGTTAAAGCAAAAACTTTATCTCAAAAGGTAAGAGAACACTGAAAACGGTATTTTGTAATTAACGTTTTTGCTTTAACATTTTGGTTTCTGGGATTTAAAACACTTCTCCATTAAACTACACATTAAAAATAATTTAAAAATACATTAATTTAATTTAATTTTTATTTAATATAAAAATACATTACCTAGCATTCTAGCTAGGTAATTTACTAGATAATAAAATAATAATAAAAATAATAAATTAAAATATTTAAAATATGTAGCATTTTTAGCTATACTGGGAAGGTGTTTTTTCAGGATATCTAGTCTGCTACATGGCTAGAAACAGAAGTTGGAGGTGATATATATGCAGATACTTGAATGTGGTAGAGAAGCAATCTATGCAATAATTAGCTCCAGGGAAAGAACAAAAGTTCTGAGGCAGGGATAGTTTATAGGAGTATTCAAGAATTGTCAATACAGGGGTGCCTGGGTGGCTCAGTCCGTTAAGTGTCTGACTCTTGATCTCAGCTTAGGTCTTGATCTCAGGGTGATGAGTTAAGTCCAGTGTTGGGCTCCATGTCCTGCGGAGCCTACTTAAAAAAAAAAAAAAAAAAAAGAGCTGTCACTATAGCAAGTGTCACTAGCATGAAGTAGCAAAGGGCAGGGGGGGAATAGTAGGAGACTATGTCAGAGAGAAGGTAGGCCCAAAATAGATCCTGTTGGAGTTTTGTAGGGCGTAGTAAGGATTTTGGATTATTCAGATTTAGGTGGGAAACGAAAAAATAATTTGCTTAGAGGAATGATGGGATATTATTTACGTTTTTCAAAGTTTACTCTGTTTATTCGATGGAATATAGTTAGTAAGGGAATCGGTTGGATTTCGAAGTAGTCCAGGTGGGAGATGATGATGACTGTATGGATTATCATCTCTGTTCCTAAAACAAACACAAAAGCACTGAATACTATGGCACATGGATATTATTAGCATGTCTTTTATTACCAACATCATTCATGCCCTTATTTCTTCAGCTGCTATGAGGCAGGCCACTTGGAAGAAGAATTCATGTAATGGGATTTTTTAATGCCATAATTTTACTTCTGCAAACTCTGCTTCCATTAATTATTTTCAACATGGTATGTTTTAGTAAATTCCACAGTTAGTCTTCTTGGTTAAGGTAATTTCTCATCTAGTTCTACAAATTACCTGGAATATATTATTGAATTAAATAGAGCATCTGGATGGAAAGGCTGTTTATGGGCAGGGCATCATTTATTGCACATAAGTACCATTATTCATCATTATGCTCATTACAGTACAAAGGCTTTATCTGCTTTTGACATCTTGCCCTTTAAAGCAACCCAATTTTGGCTGCATGTGGGGGTTTAAGACGAAGTACAGCCCATTTTTCTAATGATGGTGCTATAGAAGCTAATGGCAGCATAAACCACTCTAGACAACTAAGAACAACTTGAGTAGTACTTTTAAATACTTTTAGAGGAAAATCTGAAAACCTATCAAGAAGGAAAAATGGAAGTTTACTTTATAATCAAAGAGCTTTTAATTCTTGTTATTACCATCATGGATAAGGAAAAAAGGAAACATGCCTTAATATGAATAGAATTTACGCAGAAACCTTGGTTAGTAGAAAGCATGCATTATGAGGAATCAGAAGTTGAGTTCAAGTATGAGTCAAGTTCTGATTTGGCCATTTGTTGACTGACTTTAGGCAAGTCAGTTTGTTTCTTGGGCTGCTTGCTCTAATATTCCACAGTTCTGTAATCTATCTTTGTATAAAGAAGGGGTGACCAATACTCATTTGACAGATGTCTCATTTGTGGATAATTGCTTGACATCTATGATAGTTGCATTTGTAAGTATGATTCCCCAGAGGCATTGACCTCAAAATTTTCTGTCTGCTGCTCATGATGTGTCATAGGCTTTAATAATAATTTTCCATGATGAAGGTAGTGCTGATAATGAAGTTGGAAGTGCATAATTGAATGTTATGTTTTAAATCTCTTTTATTACAAATCCTTCTAAGAATGTCTTAAGAAATATCACTACTGAGAGCATAACCACCCATGATACCCACTGTCTTTTGTTTTATTGGTGATATATTTTATTGGTGATATATTTCCTGTGGAATGTTGTCTCCTAAAGAAAGCACAGGGTGAAGATGAACTATCAGATATTTAACTTCAGTGCTGCTTTAAATGTTCTGTTTGCACTTTAGAAATTTTCTAATTGTGCTTTAAGTTTCTGAGATCACTTATCTAGGATTAATAAGAGGCAAGAGTAAGAAAATGTGATTATAGGAAGGCATGGGTAAAGGAGAGGATAATAGTAAGTTTCAGAGTTCGGGTCAGGGTGGTCGGAAGAAAAATAAAAGTGGAAGTATGAGGGCGGGAGAGAGGGGAGGATTTATTCTATTTACCCCAAATTTGTGTTTATAATACAGGCCTTTTATCAAGTCATTCATTCATTAATTCATTTGAATAGGTGTTAAATGATGTTACGCTAGGTGCCAGGGAATCCAGTACAAACAGGATATCATCAGATAGTGAAAAGAAATCATAGGTTTACAGAAGAGATGCAAAACAGTATTCTTTGGGACTCTGGAGAGATAAGAAAGTGCTTTGTTATTCTTTTTTTTTTTTTTTTAAAGATTTTATTTATTTATTCGACAGAGAGATAGAGACAGTCAGCGAGAGAGGGAACACAAGCAGGGGGAGTGGGAGAGGAAGAAGCAAGCTCATAGCAGAAGAGCCTGATGTGGGGCTCGATCCCATAACGCCGGGATCACGCCCTGAGCCGAAGGCAGACGCGTAACCGCTGTGCCACCCAGGCACCCCTTGCTTTGTTATTCTTGAGCAGGTCAGGGAGGTCACTGTAAAACAGGTCTTGAAGGGTGGGTGGAAGTTTTTCATTCTATAGCAAATATTTAATGGATATCTTTATTGAGGTAGGATTTCTTCTTCCTGCTGGGAATGCGGAATTAAATAACACAAAGTCCTTGCTCTTGAGGAGCTTTCATTCTGGAAGGAAAAGGCAGAAAATTAACATATAGTGTTTCTTTTTTCCTCATAAGTATTACAGAGGAAAATAAAGCAGAATAACAAGAGTCGAAAATAATGGATGGTGCTATTTTATATAGGGTATATACAGCAATGGCTTCAGTAAGAAGATGACTTTTGAGCAGAACATGATGGGAGAGAGTACAAGCCATGTGGATATCTGGGGTGTGAGCATCGCAGGCAGAGGAGACAATAAGCATGAAGACCCAGAAGTGGGAGCATGCTCAACATGTTTTAAGTACCAAGGAGGCCAGTGTGCTGCAGTAAAACAAGCATGAGGGAGAACAGTAGAATATGAGATCATAGAAATACCGAGGGGGCCATATTATGGAGGGTCATGTAGCCTAAATAAGAACTTTGGATTTTACTCTAAGTAAGGTGAGAAGTCACTGGAAATTTTTAAGTAGAGCAAAATGATGATTATACTGCTGGGTAAAGAACAGGTTATGTGTGAGTTGGAAAGGGGGCAAGTAATGATGGAAGCAGCGAGACTTGTTAGTAGGTTATCACGATAATCCAGTTGAAGAGTGGTGGTGGCTCAGATCTGAGTGGTAACAGCAAACATAATGAGAAATAGTTGCATTTTGGATATATTTTAAAATTGGAGCCCAGGGGATTTGGTCTTGAATTGGGTATAAGAGTAAGAAAAAGAGAGAGGAGTCAAGGATGACTCCAAAGTTTTTGACATGGAGTAACTGTAAGGTTGACAACTAATCTTAGATGACTTGGAGCAACTGATATGGTGAAAGCTGCAGAAAAGAGCAGGAGATATGGGAATTAATATTGTGTCTTAATAAGTTAAATTTTAAGTGTTTGTTTATTAGACATCCAAGTGGAGATGTTGAGTAGTTTATTGGCCATATGAACCTGGAGCTCAAGGGAGGAATTGGATCTAAGGAAATGAATTTGAGAGTCGCCTGTGCAGAAATGGCATTAAAGTCCTGGGACTAGATGAGATCTCCTAGGGACTAAGTGAAGAAAGAGAAGAAGTTTTAGTATGAACCTTGGATTATTCTGATATTTAGTGCCCAGGATAATGAGGAAGACACAGTAAAAATGAGGCCAAGAAGGAGCAGCCATTGATTTAGAAATATGAAGAGTGAATGATGTCCCAAAGGCCAAGTGAAAAAGATATTTCGAGAAGAGAGAAATATGCAGTGTCATACGTTGCAGATTGGTCTAGCAGTGTGAGGATTTAGGATTGTCCATTAGATTGTTGACCTTTACGAGAGTAGTTTTAGTGAGGTTCTGGGGACAAAAGCCAGTCTGGAATAGGTTCAAAAGAGAGTAGGAAGTCTTTGTAGCCATCATGTAAATGGCCATGGATTTGAGATCAAGAAATTCGGTCCCAGCCCTTGGATGAAGGTAGTTTCCTATAGAATCACTTTGGAGACTGGAAAGCCCTTAAGTTTTTAATCTATAACATAGATTGTTATATTAATTTCAGGTGTACAATGTAGTGACTCAGCACTTCCATAAATGACTGGGTGCTCATCACAAGTGCATGCCTTAATCCCCATCACCTATTGAACTCATCCCCTCACCCACCTCCCTTCTGGTTACCATATTTTGTCCTCTATAATTAAGAGTCTGTTTCTTGCTTTCTCTCTCTTTTTTTCCTCTTCCCTCATTTGTTTCTTAAATTCCACGTGTGAGTGAAATTATATGGTATGCCTTTCTCTGACTTATTTTGCTAGCATTATACTGTCTAGCTGCATGTCGTTGCAGATGGAAAGATTTCATTCTTTTTTGTGACTGAATAATATTCCGTTATATATACACACACCACATCTTTTTTATCCACTCATCAATCAGTGGACACTTGGGCTTCTTCCATAATTTGTCTATGGTAAATAATGCTTCTGTAAACATATGGGTGCATGTATCCCTTTGAATTAGTGTTTTTGTATTCTTTGAGTAAATTCTCAGCAGTGCAATTGCTGGATCATAGGGTGGTTCTATTTTTAACTTTTTGAGGACCTTCCATACTGTTTTCCAGAATGGGTGCACCCGTTTACATTCCCACCAATGGTATAGGAGGATTCCCCTTTCTCTGCATCTTTGCCAACATCTGCTGTTTCCTGACTTGTTAATTTTAGCCATTGTGACAGGAGTGAGGTGGTATCTCATGGTTTTGATTTGCATTTCCCTGATGATGAGTGATGTTGAGCATCTTTTCATGTGTCTGTTGGCCATCCGGATGTCTTCTCTGGAGAAATATCTGTTCGTATTTTCTGCCCATTTTTAAATTGGATTATTTGTTTTGAGGTGTTGAATTTTGTAAGTTCTTTATATATTTTGGATACTCACCCTTTATCAGATATGTTATTTGCAAATATCTTCCCCCATTCTGTAGATTGCTTTTTCACTTTTGTTGATTGTTTCCTTTGCTGTGTAGAAGCTTGTTGCTTTGATGAAGTCCCAGTAGTTTACTTTTGCCTTTGTTTTCCTTGCCTAGAAAAAAGTTGCTACAGTTGATGTCAGAGAAGTTACTGCCTTTATTCTCTTCTAGGATTTTTATGGTTTCGGGTCTCACATTTAGGTCTTTAAATCTGTTTTGAGTTTATTTTTGTGTATGGTGTAAGAAAGTGGTCCAGTTTCATTCTTTTGCATGTAGCTGTCCAGTTTTACCAACAGTATTTGTTGAAGAGACTGTCTTTTTCCCATTGGATATTCTTTCCTGCTTTGTTGAATATTAATTGACCATATAATTGTGGGTTCATTTCTGGGTTTTCTGTTCTGTTCTATTGATCTATGTGTGTATTTTTGTGCCAGTACCATACTGTTTCGATTACTACAGCTTTGTAATATAATTTGAAATCCAAAATTGTGATGCCTCCATCTTTGCTTTTCTTTTTGAAGATTGCTTCTTTTATGGGTCCGTTCAAATTTTAAGATTGTTCTAGCTCTGTGAAAAATGCTGTTGGTATTTTGGTAGGGATTGCATTGTTTTGGGTAGTATAGATATTTTAACAATATTTGTTCTTTCAATCTATGAGCATGGAATGTCTTTCCATTTCTTTGTGTCATCTTCAATTTCATCAGTGTTTTATAGTTTCCAGAGTACAGGTCTTTCACCCCTTTGTTAGGTTTGTTCCTAGGTTTGTTCCTGGACTTTTGTTTGTTGGAAGTTTTTTGATTACTGATTCAATTTCTTTGCTCTTAATCAGTCTGTTCCCATTTTCTGTGTCTTCCTGTTTCAGTTTTGGGAGGTTATATGTTTCTGGGAATTTGTCCATTTCTTCTAGGTTGTCCAATTTGCTGGCATATAATTTTTCATATATTCTCTTATAATTGTTTGTACTTCTATGGTGTTGGTTGTTATTTATCCTCTCTCATTTGTGATTTTATTTATTTGAGTCCTTTCTCTTTTTTTCTTGATAAGTCTGGCTAGAGGCTTGTCAATTTTAATGATTTTTTTCAGAGAAAAAAATTTCATTGATCTCTTCTATTGTTTTTTTAGTTTCTGTATCATTTATTTCTGCTCTAATCTTTATTATTTCCCTCCTTCTGCTGGTTTTAGGTTTTGCTTGTTGTTCTTTTTCTAGCTCGTCTAGGTGTAAGGTTAAGTCGTTTGAGATTATTCTTGCTTCTTGAGGTAGGCCTGTATTGCTATAAACTCCCCTCTTGGAACTGCTTTTGGTGCATCCCAAAGGTTTTGCACTGTTATGTTTTCATTTTCATTTGTTTCCATGTGCTTTTTTATTTCTTTTTTTATTTCCTTGTTGACCTGTTCATTGTTTAGTAGCATGTTATTTAACCTCTCTGTGTTTGTAGTCTTTCCAGATTTTTTCTTGTGGTTGACTTCTAGTTTCATAGCATTGTGGTCAGAAAGATGCATGGTATGACTGTGATCTTCTTGAATTTGTTGAGGCTTTTTTTATGGCCTAATATGTGATCTGTTCTGGAGAATGTTCCATGTATACTTGAAAAGAATGTGTATTCTGCTCTTTTAGGGTAGAACATTCTGAATATACATTAGGTCCATCTGGTCCAATGTGTCATTCAAAGCCATCATTTCCTTTTTGATTTTCGCTTTCGATGATCTGTCCATTGAGGTAAATGGGATGTTAAAGTCTCCTATTATTACTGTATTATTATTGACTATTGTTAATAGTTGGCTTTATGTATTTGGGTGCTCCCATGTTGGGTGCATAAATATTTAAAATGGTTATATCTTCTCGTTGGATTGTCCCATTTATTATTATGCCGTGTCCTTCTTTGTCTCTTATTACAATCATTGTTTTAAAGTCTAGTGTGTTTGGTATAAATATTGCTGCTCCATCTTTTTTTTGACATCCACTTGCATGATAGATATCTCTCTATCCCCTGACTTTCAATCTGCAGGTGTCTTTAGGTCTAAAATGAGTCTCTTGTAGGCAGTATCTAGATGGGTCTTGTTTTTTTATCCATTCTGTCACCCTGTGTCCTTTGATTGGAGCATCTACTCCATTTACATTCACAGTAATTATTGATAGATTGGTATTTATTGCCATTTTATTACTCATTTTATGTTTTTTTCCCTGAAGATTTTCTCAGATCCTCTCTTACCTTTCTCTTTTTCATGGTTTGCTGGTTTTCTTTAGTGATATATTTGGATTTCTTTCTCTTTATTCGTTGCATATTTAGTAGTGGGTTTTAATTTGTGGTTACCATTAGGTTTGTATATAACATCTGTATATAGCAATTTATATTAAGTTGATGGTCATTTAAGTTTGAATCCATTCTTTACTCTTTTTCTCCCCACATTTTAGGTATATGGTGTCATATTTTACATCCTTTTATTTTGTGAGTTCCTTGACTGATTTTTTACAGAAATATTTAGCTCTACTGCTTCTGTGTTTCCTTCCTTCATACTGTCACTTTTGGACTTTCCTTTCCACTCAAAGTGTCCTCTTTAATATTTTTTGCAGGACTGATTTAGTGGTCATGAATTCCTTTAGTTTTTGTTTGTCTGGGACACTCTCTCTCTCTCCTTCTAGTCTAAATGATAGTCTTGCTGGATAGAGTATTCTTGGCTACAGATTTTTTTTGTTCAGCACTTCGAATATATCATGCCACTCTCTTCTGGCTTGGAAAGTTTCTGCTGAAAAATCCCCTGATAACCTTATGGGGTTTTCCTTGTATGTTGCTGTCTTCTTTTGTCTTGCTGCTTTAAAATTTTTTTCCTTATCACTATATTTTATGATTTTAATTACAATATGTATTGTTGTGGATCTGCTTTTGTTGATTTTGTTGGGGGTTCTCTGTGCTTTCTGGATCTGGATATCTGTCTCCCCCAGATTAAGGAAGTTTTCTGCTATTATTTCTTCAAATAAATTTTCTTCCCTCCTTTCTCTCTCTTCCTCTTCTGGGGCTCCTGTAATATGAATGTTATTATGTTTGATGAGGTCACTGAGTTCCCTAAGTTTGTTCTCATTTTGCATAATTATTTTTTCTTTCATATAGTTGATTACTTTCCACTACTTTGTTTTCTGGGTCATTAATTTGTTCCCCTGATTCTTTCAGCATGCTGCTCATTGCATCAGGCATGCTTCTGATCTCATTTATTGCACTCTTCATAATGCTTCTGATCTCATTTATTGCACTCTTCATATCTGATTAGTTCTTTTTTACCTCTTTGTTAAGGCTCTTACTGATGTCTTCCACTTTTTTCTCAAGTCTAGTGAGTATTCTTATAATCATTGCTTTAAATACTTCATCAGGCATGTTACTTATATCTGTTTTACTTAGCTCTCCAGCTGTGGCCTTCTCCTATTCTTTTATTTGGGACAAATTTCTCTATTCTCATTTTGTCTAAGTCTCTGTTCCTATTTTTCCGCATAAGGAAAATCAGCTATGTCTCCTGTTCTTTTTTTTTTTTTTTAATATTTATTTATTTTAGGGAGAGAGAGTGGGAGGGGCAGAGGGAGAGGGAGAGTCTTAAGTGGATTCTGCAGTGAGCATGATGTCACAACCTTGGGATCATGACATGAGCCAAAACGAAGAGTTGGACACTTAATTGACTGAGCCACCCAGACGCCCCTATCTCCTGTTCTTGAGGCTAATGGCCTTATGAATAAGAGATCCTGTAGAGCGCTGCTGTGTAGTGTCCCCTCTTCCCCAGGGCCTGGCACTTCCAAGAATGTCTCTGATGTGTGCTGCATGTGCTCTCCTTTTGTGTCCTGGCTGCTTAATCCTTCAAGATGGTTATCTGCAGAGTCTCTCCTCGCCTTATGTGGGCAGTGTTTGGTTCCTGGTCTGAATGTGGTACGTTTTAGCTAGGTGTGCTCTGGTCTGCTTTGAAATGAGATCTGTTGCCATGCTTGGGAACTGAGGCTCTGCAAAACTTCTGGGAAGGGAGTTGCCATGTTGGCAGGGATTTGGGCTTGTCTTCTTGGAGAGGGACCCACCACATTGGGACTGAGGCAAACGTGACTGGGAAGGGGGAGGTTCCACTGGAGCATATGGGTTTGGGATTTAGTCTTAACAGGTGCTGCAGTAGTTCCTGCAGGTGACCCTTTGCTTATGCTGATGGGTGGGCGGGAGAGTGGGAGTGGGGAAATGGTGCCTGCTGGTTCCTTTGTTCCCGGAGGGGTCTCTCCATGAATGCTGCCTCTCTGACACACGCTCCAAGGTCAGCAATATAACCTTCTGTGCCTTAGGTGCTCTTCACATCACTATTTCTGTGTTGTGTATCCATTGCTGTTTGCCCTGCCTTTTCTCCAAGAGGAGCCCCAATGTCTCTGGGCTCTCTTCAAGCCAATCTTGCTAACTTTTAGAACTCCAGGCTTTAAGCCCTGCTGATTGCAAGAACTCATGAAATTTGGCCCCTCTAGCTTTCCTAGTCAATTACTATGGGGATTCGTTTCCCCCATGCACTTCTCTGTGTGTTATAGTCTGTGTCTTGCCCTTCTCCATGACTGAGGCTTCTTCCACCACAGTGGCACTATCCATTTCTCTACCAAACTGTGTCTCCATGCTTCCTATCTTCTTCAGTGTGGCCTCTTTTCTGCCTTTAGTTGTGGAGTTTGTTCTGCCAGTCTTCAGGTCAATTTCTGGGATATTTAGGATGATTTAATGGTTATCTAGTTGTATTCGTGGGACAAGGTGAGGCTCTGCTGCTATCTTCCCTTAAAGAAAAATTTATGAAATGCTTCTTTGAGCAAAACTTTTAAACGCTTTATGCAGAAATGTATCAAAAGGATGTTTGGCATACAGAATAAAGAGGTGGTTAATGGCAGAAGAACCATTAGAAAAACAGATTTAGAGATCTAATAGATGAAAAATTAGAAACTTTTTTTTTTAATGGCAAGAAGATAATTGGGCTCTGGTTAAGGGATTGTATGTGACAGTAAATTGCACTACAATATCTGCTTAACCACAAGGAGTTTGATGTCTAGTTCTGCTCTATTATGAAATATTACCTAAAACTAGTGCTTTCTTCCCAAATGCCTTTTAAGTATTTGACAAGATAGTTAGGAAAAGCTTTATATTTTAAGACTCCCAGAATTATTATTAAAAATTATTCCTTTTAGATCTATTTAGTCTCTAAGAGAGTGTTATATTTTGCTTTTTAATCCACTTATGAGTATTTTATTTCCAGGGCTCATCTGCCCTGACCAAAATCCACTGGGAGGCTCATGATATAAAATAAGAATGTCATAATAATGTTTCCATTAGTAAGTGGATGCTTTGTATCTTCTGTAAAATGTTAACTTTATATTATAATGCTGAGAATATTTTTTAAACATTTACATTTATTAAATATAGATTTCATTGTTATAAAGAGATATGATTAAAAATAGCCACTCACTTTTCCTGTTCTTAAATATATGTGCTAGTTTAATTCCTTCTTTTATTTTTTTATTTTATTTTATTTTTTTTAAAGATTTTATTTATTTATTTGATAGAGATAGAGACAGCCAGCGAGAGAGGGAACACAAGAAGGGGGAGTGGGAGAGGAAGAAGCAGGCTCCCAGCAGAGGCCTGATGTGGGGCTCGATCCCATAACGCCGGGATCACGCCCTGAGCCGAAGGCAGACGCTTAACCGCTGTGCCACCCAGGTGCCCCTAATTCCTTCTTTTAAAAAAACTAAGCATAAAGTATGAAGTGGGAGATACTCTGGCGCTTTTTTTTTAAATAATAATTTTTTATTATGTTAGTCACCATACAGTACATCCCTAGTTTTTGATGTAAAGTTCCATGATTCATTACTTGCGTATAACACCCAGTGCACCATGCAATACATGCTCTTCTTAATACCCTTCACCAGCCTATCCCATTCCTCCACCCCTCTGCCCTCTGAAGCCCTCAGTTTCCCAGAGTCCATAGCCTGTCATGGTTCATTCTGCCTTCTGTTTACCCCCCCCTTTCCTCTTCCCTTTCTTCTCCTACCGATCTTCCTACTTCTTATGTTCCATAAATGAGTGAAACCATATGATAATTGTCTTTCTGTGCTTGACTTATATCACTTAGTATTATCTCCTCCAGTCCCATCCATGTTGCAGCAAATGTTGAGAAATCGTTCTTTTTGATGGCTGATTAATATTCCATTGTATATATGGACCACATCTTCTTAATCCAGTCATCTGGCTTTTGACAAATAAAACTTCTTTCTTTTTTCTTTCTTTCTTTTTAATTTAATTTAACTTCATTTAATTAGCATGTAGTATATTATTAATTTCAGAGGTAGAGTTCAGTGATTCATCAATTTTGTATAACACCCAGTGCTCATTACATCATGTTCCCCTCACCCATTTACCCCATCCCTCCCTCTCCTCCAGCAATCCTCAGTTTGTTTCCTTTGACAAATATGACTTCTTGAATATTCAGGTTATGTCTGAACACAAAACATCTTTCTATTAGAAGGAGAGATTCCTTGTTTGTATCCAGTAGTATTTACAAAACAAAATATATAAATTCAGTGACTTATCTATTCTACCTCTTCCTAAAATAGAAAGCCTGTACATTTGCTGTTTGACACAGAGAAAGACAGGAAGAGGGAGAGGGAGGGGAAGAGGAGAAGAGAGGAGAGAAGGAAGTGGAGTCAGAGAGTATAGACAGGTTCATCATGTTTGATATTACGAGTTGTGGTACATCACAGAGATGGCCACAGGTTCTTCCCATTTCTGTATATATGCCCCTTCACGATGTCACCTTTCAGGTCTTCAACAAAAGTTGACATCTATTCTGCCTCGAAGCTGGGTTGTCCACATGATTTTATTTGGCCACTTGGACACTGGCAAATATGTTTACCCTCCTGCCGCACTTCAAGGGGGTTTGCACTCTTGTTATACTGGAAGCTCTTAGATCACCCATATGCTGAAGGGTGAGAGGCTGTGTTGAGGAGACTCAAGATGCCCCAGCCAGTAATCCATCAGGATCTCGCCAACAGCCCAGTAACCACCAGTCGTGTTACTGAGGCCATCCTTGAACATCCAGCCAGCAGCTTACTTGCCATTTGATGAAAGAAGGGGAGATATGATATATTGATGAAAGTGTTAAACAGTTAGAAATATATACTATTTAGGGGTGCCTGGGTGGCACAGCGGTTTAAGCGTCTGCCTTCGGCTCAGGGCGTGGTCCCGGCATTATGGGATCGAGCCCCACATCAGGCTCTTCCTCTATGAGCCTGCTTCTTCCTCTCCCCACTACCCCTGCTTGTGTTCCCTCTCGCTGGCTGTCTCTATCTCTGTCAAATAAATAAATAAAATCTTTAAAAAAAAAAAAAAAGAAATATATACTATTTATACCTTTTTTGCTGAGTGTTCTTCCTCAGCCCCATAGGCAGCAGCCATGGTGCCCAGCTGGAATGGCCTGATCCTGAACCCCACTTCCACAAGTCTGGCAGCAGCCATGTGGTTCAACCAAATGGCATGGAAGATCTGAAGGCACAAGGCCCAGCGAGCCAACATGCCACATTGCCCTCCACCTCATGTCTGGAGCCATCCAGTCTTTAGTGAGGTGCCCCATGGTGAGGTACCACACCAAACTGTGAGCTGGCAGGGGCTTTAGTTTACAAGAGTTAAGTGTGGCTAGCACCCACAAGAAGGTGGCATGGACTATTGGGATCTCAGTGGATCCAGGAGGTAGAACAGGTCCACAAAGTCCCTTGCAGGTAAATGTGTGGCACCTGAAAGAGTACCACTTCAAGCTCATTCTCTTACCCATGAAGCCCTCAGCTCCCAGAAGGGAGAAAACTCTGTTGAAAAACTCAAATTGGCCACTCAGCTGACAGGACTAGTTGTGCCCATACAGAATGTCTACAGGAAGAAGAAAGCCAGAGTCATCTGAGAAGGACTTCATTCGCCAGTGTTTGGCTCATGCCAGTGCCCAGCTCTTTGGCCCAACAAAAAGGGCCAAGGAAGCTGCAAAACAGGATGTTGAAAAGGAAAAAAATAAAGTGCCATTGGCAACTTGTGATAAAAAATACATATATTTCTAAAACTGTATGCAATTAATAGCACAACATCAAAATATATAAAGCACACATTGACAAAACCAAAAAGAATAACAGGCAAATCTACAATCATGAAAAAAGATTATTTAACTCACTGATAGGAAAAGGGACCCTGAAAAAGAAAATCCCAATATAACAATTACAAACCTGACTTAATTGATATTTATAAAACACTGTTCTCAACAACTATAGAATGTATCTTCTCAGATATCTTAGCAAAATTGACCATGTACTTGGCCATAAAACAAATTTCAACACATTTCAAGGATTAAAATCGTAGAGTGTATATTCTTTGACCATAGTGGAAGTAAGTCAGAAATCAGAAATATAACTTAAAGATCTCATAGGTCAAAGAATATCATAGAAGTTAAAAAACATTTTAACTAAATGATATTGAAAACATTTTTTAAAAACTTGTCCAGTGCAACTTAAATAACATGTCAAAAGAAATTTATAGTCTTACTTGCATGTATTAGAAAAAAAGATCTGAAAATCCATGATCTATGTACCCATCTCAAGAAGTTAGAAAAGGAACAGAGAATTAAACCTAGAAAAGAGAAGGATGGAAATAATAAAGACAAGAACAGAAAGCAATGGAACAGTTTAGAAAAAAATCAATAAAACCAGAAGTTGGTTTTTTGAAAACACTAATAAAATTGATAAATCCTTAGTAAAATTATCATGAACAAAAGAGAGAAGGTATTAATTTACCAATATGAGGAATGAAAAAAAGATATTTTAACAAATTCTAAAGACACTTTAAAATTCAGCCATAGGGAATGGCTGATGCTGGACTCATCCTCCTGCCATAAGCAACTAGGAAACTGGGTATAATTTATGAAGCTGCTTTGTTTAGACATTGAACTACAGATAGCACAGGACTGTGATCCCGGAGTAAAGAAATACAAACAGGTGAGTCCCATGATCACCCCTGCTTTCTGACTGGAAAAACTTTCGAGATTACAGCATAGGAAGGGGCAAACAGGACAGGGCACAGAGATCCCACCTGGGGGACCAAGATTAAAGTTTGGAGAATCAAGTAAGGCGGCTGGGGGGGGGGCATAGAAAAGGGAAGTATGCAAGTAAATAGCTCCAGATGTCTGGTTCTTGAGTGTCTTGCTGAATGCTGAACTGTGTGTGAGTAAGGTGAAACTCCTTTGGGCAGGGTAAGGAACTACCAGGATGTTGTAAACTGAACAATTCCCATTGCTCACACAGGGTTGGGGGATGTTCAAATTCTGACTGACTCAGATCACTCTTTGGAGAATTCTGCTAAACATCTATAAAGGAAGTAATGTTAATTCTAGACAATCTCTTCTGGAAAATAGAAGAAGGAACACTTCCTAACTCATTTTATGAGGCCAGCATTATCCTAATCCAAAACCAGACAAAGACCTTATAAGGAAACAAAACTACAGACTAATAACCTTCGTGAACTTAGAGACAGGCATTCTCATTAGACATGATGATGTATGGATCAAATTCTAAGGAATTACAAAAAAGCTACTAGAACTAATGATTGTCGTTAGCAAAGTACAGAATACAAAGTCATTGTACAAAAATTGCATATGTGTGTGTGTAAATAGGTATATAAGCATACATAATACGTGTGCATGCACACACACCCTGCAGTGTAAAATGAAATTTTTAAAAATATCGTTTACAAGAGCATCAAACAATATGAAAAACTTGGAAATACATTTAACAAAATATGTGAAAGATCTGTACACAGAAAAGACACAGCAATTAAAGAAGACCTAAATAAATACATACCGTTTCCTTGGATTGGAACAATCAATATTTTTAAGATGTCAGTCTTTCTCAAATAGATTTATATTTCCAATGCAATTTTAATGAAAATTCCAGCAGCCTTTTCTGTGGAAATTGATAGACCAATTCTACAATTTATATGGAAATGCAAAGGATCTAGAATAGCTAAAAGATTTTGAAAATTAAGAACAAAGTTGAAGGACTTACAATATCTGATTTCAAGACTTTCTGTGGTGAATCACTGAATTCTACTCCAGAAACCAATATTGCACTGTATGTTAACTAAAATTTAAATTAAAAAGAAAGAAGGAAACTTTCTGTGAAGCTACTATTGGTAATCAAGACAGAGAGGAATTTGTGTAAAGTTAGAATATAGATTAAGTTAGAGTAGCGAGTTAGAAATTGGTCTGTTGCTCTTGACGGAGGTGGCAAGGTAATTTGGGACAGGTTAGTTTTTCCAGTAAATGGGGCTGGAAACAATATACAGGTACAGAAAAAATATATCTTGACCTTTAGCTCACTCCTTATACAAAACTAACAAAAAATGGACCTACGCATGGATCGGAAACAGTAGACCTTCTAGAAGAAAACATGGGAGAATGTCTTCATGTTTTGGGGGAGCCAAAGATCTCTTAGATTACAAAATACATATAAGAAGAAATTGATAAATTGGTCTTCAAAAATTTTTCAAAACTTTTTTACCAACACTGTTAAGGAAAAGGAAAGGCAAACCACAGATTGTCAGATTATTTGCTGTGCATATAAGACAGAGGTCTTTTATTCAAAATGTATAAGAACTGTATAACTCAATAAAAGACAAACAACCCAGAAAACATTAGGCAAAATTTTAGTTCACACAAAAAGACTTGTGAATGACCAATAAACACATGAAAAGATGTTCAGATCCATTAGTCATTAGGGCTATGCCAATTAAGATCAATGAGCTGTCAGTACACACCTGCTGGAATGGCTAAAATATAAAAGACTGGCATGAGCAAGTCTTGGTGTGAATACGAAACTCTCGTACATTGGTCTTGGGAATGTAAAATTGTATAACCAGTGTGAAAAGGAATTTGATGGTTTAATAAGAAGTTAGACATCCTCTTACTCTGCAACCCAGCAAATCCATTTATAGGTATTTACCCAAAAGGAATGAGTGTATGTTCACACAAAGGCTTGTATACGAATGATCATAGCAGCTGTATTATAATAGCCAAAACCTGGAAATAGCCCAAAACAAATTAAATGTATAATATCCATGTAATGTAATACTGTTGAACAATTTAAAAAAGCAAACTACTGATACATGAAACAACATGGAATCATGTTCCCTATATCATATATGGAATCATGGTCCCTAGTTCAGAATGTACACACAAATCAGTTCTGGGTGGATCTTTTAAAAAAATTAATAGATTTTATATTAGAGTCATTTTTTATATTTTAGAGCAGTTTCTTACATTTTACAGAAATATTGAACAGATAGTATAGTGAATTATATATTCCCTCTTCTCTGCTCACAGCTTCTCCTAGTTTTAACAATTGAATAAATAATATGGTTATGTTATTTTAAACTAAAGCCCACAGTTTACATTAGGGTTCTTTTGATGCTGTACAGTTCTATGGGTTTTGTGCATAAAGTCATGTATCTATCATTACAATATCATACAGACTAGTTTCACTGCCCTAAAGTACCCCCTGTGCTTTACCTATTCATCTCTTCCATCCCACTCCATAAGTCTATAGCAACCACTGATTTTAAAATTTTTATTTATCTTTTAAATTCTAATATAACTAACATATAGTGTTTAATTCATTTCAGGTATACAATATAGTGATTCAACAATTCTGCACATTACTCAGTGCTCATCACATTAAGTGTACTCTTACTCCCCTTCACCTGTTTCACCCATCCCCCCCTCCACCTCTCCTCTGGTGACCACCCGTTTGTTCTCTATATTTAAGAGTCTCATGGAGGGTTTTTTTGGTCTGTTTTTTCTTTGTTCATTTGCTTTCTTTCTTAATTTCCACACAGTGAAATCATATGATATTTGTCTTTCTCTGATATATTTCACTTAGCATTATACCCTCTAGATCCATCCGTGTTGTTGCAAATGGCAAGATTTCACTCTTTTTATGGCTGAGTAATATTCCATTGTATGTATATATGTGTGTGTGTGTCTACACACCACATCTTCTTTATCCATTCATCTACCAATAGACACTTGGGTTGCTTCCATATTTATTGTGAATAGTGCTACCATAAACATAGAAGTGCATATATCTTTTTGAATCAGTGTTTTCATTTTCTTTGAATAAATACCCATTAGTGGAATTACTGGATCATATGGTATTTCTATTTGTAACTTTTTGAGGAACCTCCATACTGTTCTCCACAGTGGCTGCACCAGTTTGCATTCCCACCAGCAGTACACAAGGGTTCCTTCTCCACATCCTCACCAACACTTTATTCCTCGTGTTTTTTATTTTAGCCATTCTGAGAGGTATGAGGTGATATCTCATTGTGGTTTTGATTTGCTTTTCCCTGATGATGAGTGATGGTGAATATCTTTTTATGTGTCTGTTGACCATCAGTATGTCTTTTTTGAAAAAGATCTATCCATATTTTCTGTCCACCTTTAAATTAGATTATTTGTATTTTTGGTATTGAATTGTATAAGTCCTTTATATATTTTGGATATTAACCCCATATCAGATGTATCATTTGCAAATATCTTCTCCCATTCTGGGGGTTGTCTTTTTCTTTTGTTAATGATTTCCTTCACTGTGCAAAAGCTTTTTATTCTGATGTAATCTCAATAGTTTAATTTTGCTGTTGTTTCTTTTGCCAAAGGAGACATGTCTAGAAAAATGTTTCTACGACTGATGTCAAAAAGATTACTGCCTTTGTTTTCTTCTAGAAATTTTGTGGTTTAAGGTCTCAAATTTAGGTCCTAAATCCATTTTAGGTTTATTTTTGTGTATAGTGTAAGAAGGTGTCCAGTTTCATTCTTTTGCATGTAGCTGACAGTTTTTCCAACACCATTTGTTAAAAAGACTTTTTTTCCATTGTATACTCTTGCCTCCTTTGTTGTAGATTAACTGACCGCATAATTGTGGGTTTATTTCTGGGCTCTGTATTCTCTTCTGTTGATCTGTGTGTTTATTTTTGTGCCAGTACCTTATTTTCTAAATTTTTTCTTTGAATTCAATATAATTCACATGTACTGTATTATTAATTTCAGAGGTAGAAGTAATACTATGTTGTTTGATAAGTACATCTTTGTAGTATGTCTTGAAATCTGGGATTTTGATACAGTCAGTTTTGTTCTTCTTTTCAAGATTACTTTGCTGTTTGGGGTCTCTTATGGTTCTGTACAAGGGATTGTTTGTTCTAGTTCTGTGAAAAGTGCTGTTGGTGTTTTGATAGGGATTGCATTAAATATATGGATTGTTTTGTGTAGTGTGGGTATAACGCTACTGGTTTTTCCAATCCATGAGCATGGAATATCTTTCCATTTGTTTGTATCATCTTCAGTTTCTTTCATGAGTGTTTTATAGTTTTCAGAGTTCACCTCCTTGGTTAAGTTTATTTTTAAGTATTTCTTTTTCTTCTTGGTGCAATTGTAAATGGATTGTTTTCATAGACTACTGTATGCTTAGGATATTATATAGAAACCTATTAGTAACCACAAATCAAAAACCTATAATAGATGTGAAAAAAGTAAAGAGAAAGAAATCCAAGCGTATCACTAAAGAAAACCATCAAATCCCAAGAGGAGAGCAGGAGCAGAAAGAAACAAAGAAGAGCTACAAAATTAACTATAAAACAAGTACCAAAATGTCAGTAAGTAAATACCAACAATAATTACTTTGAATGTAAATGGCCTAAACACTACAAAAGACATAGTGTGATTGGATAAAAAAGCAAGACCCAACTATATGCTGCTTACAAGAGACTCATTTTAGACCTAAAAACACCTGCAGATTGAAAATGAGGGGACAGAAATACATCTATCATGTAAATGGAAGCAAAAAGAAAGCTGGGGTAGCAATACTTACATAGAACAAAATAGACTTTAAAACAAAGACTGTAATAGGAGACAGAAGGACACTATTATAATCAGAAACAACAGTCCAACAAGAAGATATAACAATTGTAAATATTTATGCACCAACATGGGAGCACCCAAATACATAAAGCAACTGTAAGCAAAAAGGAAGAAATCGATAGTGATACAATAATAGTTGGGGACTTTAATACCCCACTTACATCAGTGGATATCATCCAGACAGAATATCAACAAGGAAACTGATTTTGAATGACATATTGAACCAGATGGACCTAATGGTTATATTCAGAACATTCTATCAAAAAACAGTAGAATACACACCTTTTCAAGTACACATGGAACATTCTCCAGAATAGATCACATGTTAGGTTACAAAACAAGTCTCAAACAATTAAGATTGAAATCATATGCATCTTTTCTGACCACAATGCTATGAAAGTAGAAGTCAACCACAAGAAAAAATCTGGAAAGACCACAAATACATGGAGGTTAAATTACATGCTACTAAACAATGAATAGATCAATCAAGAAATCAAAGAGGAAATAAAAAATACATGGAGACAAATGAAAATGAAAATACAACAGTCCAAAATCTTTGGGATGAAGCAAAAGCTATTCTTTGAGGGAAGATTATGGCAATATAGGCCTACCTCAAGAAGCAAGAAGAATCTCAGGGTGCCTGGGTGGCTCGGGCGTTAAGCATCTGTTTTCAGCTCAGGTCGTGATCCCAGGGTCCTGGGATGGAGCCCCACATCGAGCCCTGCATCAGGCTCCCTTCTCAGCGGGGAGCTTGCTTCTCCCTCTCACAGTCCCCATGCTTGTGTTCTTTTTCTCCCTGTCTGTCTCTCTGTCAAATAAATAAATAAAATCTTAAAAAAAAAAAAAAGGCAGGGGTGCCTGGTTGATTCAGTTATTAAGTGTCTGCCTTCGGCTCAGGGCGTGATCCCAGGCTCCTGCCCTGCATCGGGAGCCTGCTTCTTCCTCTTCTGCTCCCCCTGCTTGTGTTCCCTCTCTCACCGGCTGGCTCTCTCTCTGTCAAAAAAAAAAAAAAAAGGCAGCAAGAAAAATCTCAACCTAACCATTACACCTAAAGGAGCTAGAAAAAGAACCAGTGAAACCCAAAGCCAGTAGAAGGAAGGAGATAATAAAGATTAAAGCAGAAATAAATGAAATTTTTTAAAAACCCGGTAGAACAGATGAATGAAATCAGGAGCTGTTTCTTTGAATAGATCAACAAAATTGATAAACCTTTAGCCAGACTCAGAAAACAAAGAAGAAAGAGAGAGAGAGGGGACTCAAAATCAGAAATGAGAGGAGAAATAACAACCAACACCACAGATACAAAAGGATTATGAGATAATGTTATGAAAAATTGTATTCCAACAAATCGGACAACCTAGAAGAAATGGATAAATTTCTAGAAACATATACCTCCCAAAACTGAAACAGGAAGAAACAGAAAATTTGAAAATAACAATTATCAGCAATGAAATTGAATTAGTAATCAAAAAACTTCCACAAACAAAAGTCCAGGACCAGATGGCTTCACAGGCAAATTCTACCAAACATTTAAAGAAGAATTAATACCTATTCTTCTCAAACAATTCCAAAAAATAGAAAAGGAAGGATATCTTCCAAATTCAATCTACGAGGCTAGCATCACCCTGATTTCAAAACAAAACAAAACAAAACAAAACAAAACATAAAGACACTACAAAAAAAGAAAACTACAAGCCAGTATCTCTGATGAACATAGTTGCAAAAATTTTCAACAAGTTAGCAAACCAAATCCAACAACATATTAAAAAATAGTCACCATGATCAAGTAAGGTTTATTCCTGGGATGCAGTGGTGGTTCAATACTAAAAAATCAATCGATGTGATATATCACATCAACAAGAGAAAAGATAAGAATCATATGATATTTCAGTAGACGCAGAAGAAGCATTTGACAAAGTACAACATCCATTCATGATAAAAACCCTCCACAAAGTAGGTGGGAATATACCCTACATAATAAATGCCATATGTGAAAATCCCACAGCTAAAATCATACTCAGTGAAAAATGGAGTTTTTCTTCTGTGATCAGGAACAAGGCAAGGATGTCAACTGTTACCACTTTATTTTAGTACTGGAAGTCCTCCTAGCCACAGTAGTCAGACAAGAAAAAGATAGAAGGTATCCAAATTGGTAAGGAAGAAATAAAACTACCACTGATCCTTTTATTGCCTCTATAGTTTTACCTTTTCCAGGATGCTCTGTAGTTGGAGTGACAGAGTATGTACCTTTTAAAAAAGGGCTGGCTTTTTTACTTAGCAATGTGCACTTAAATTTCCTTCATGTTTTTTATAGCTTGATTACTCATTTCTTTTTAGTATTGAATAACCTTCCATTGTCTGGATATACCATCGTTGGCTTATCCATGTGCCTAATGAGGGATGTCTTGGTTGCTTCCAGTTTGGGGCAATTATGAATAAAACTACTATGAACGTTTTTGTGGACATAAGTTTTTAACTTGTTAAATACCTAGGAGTCCTTTAGTATTTGTATGGTAAATATATCTTTAGCTTTGTAAAAACCTGCCAAACTATCTTCTAAAGTGGCTGTACCATTTTGTATTCCTACCAGTAATGAATGAGAACTCCTGTTTTTACATGCTTACCAGCATTTGCTGTTATCAGTGTTTGGGATTTTGGCCATTGTAATTGGTGAATTATGGTAACTTACTGTTGTTTTAATTTGTAATTCCTTTTTTTTTATTTTTTATTTATTCGACAGAGATAGAGACAGCCAGCGAGAGAGGGAACACAAGCAGCAGGAGTGGGAGAGGAAGAAGCAGGCTCATAGCAGAAGAGCCTGATGTGGGGCTCGATCCCGTAACGCCGGGATCACGCCCTGAGCCGAAGGCAGACGCTTAACCGCTGTGCCACCCAGGCGCCCCTAATTTGTAATTCCTTGATGACACGTGACATTGAATATCTTTTCATATGCTTACTTGCCATCTGTATTTCTTTTTTTTTTTTAGATTTTTATTTATTATTTATTTGACAGAGATAGAGACAGCCAGCGAGAGAGGGAACACAAGCAGGGGGAGTGGGAGAGGAAGCAGCAGGCTCGTAGCAGAGGAGCCTGATGTGGGGCTCGATCCCATAACGCCGGGATCACGCCCTGAGCCGAAGGCAGACGCTCAACCGCTATGCCACCCAGGCGCCCCGCCATCTGTATTTCTTATTTTGTGAAGTGTCTGTTCACATTTTTTGTCCATTCTTTAACGGGGTTGTTTGTTTTCTTACTGTTGAATTTTAAGAGTTCTTAGTGTATTTTGGATACAAATCCTTAATCAGATATATGTTTTGTAAAGATATTCTTTGAGTTTGTGGCTTGTCTTTTCAGTCTCTTAACTGTGTCTCAGAGCAGAAGATTCACAGAGCAGAAAATTCTAATTTTACTAAAGTCCAGCTAATCAGTTTTTTCTTTCATGAATTATTCTTTTGGAATCATACCTAAAAACTCATTGTCAAACCCAAGGCCACCTAGGTTTTCTCCTGTGTTATCTTCCAGAAGTTTTATAGTTTAGCATTTTGCAGTAAGTTCTGTGATTCACTTTCAGTTAACTTTTGTGAAAGGTATAGGGTCTGTATGAAAGGTATAGAGTCTGTGTCTAGAATTTATTTATTTATTTATTTATTTATTTATGCATGCATGCTTCTGGACGTCCAGTTGTTTCAGCACCATTTGTTGAAAAGACTCTCCTTTCTCTGTTGGGTTGCTTTTGCTCCTGTAATTTTCCTTTCTTGTAATGTCTTTATCTGGTTTTGGTATTAGGGTACCACTGGCCTAGTGGAATGAGTTAGAAGGTATTCCCTCTGGTTCCATTTTCTGGAAGAGACAGTAAACATTTTTATTTTTTTTATTTTTATTTTTTCATAATAATATTTTTATTATGTTATTCATAGAAAAGACAGTAAAGAATTGCTGTCATTTCTTCCTTAAATGTTTGCAAGAATTCCAGTGAAACCATCTGGACCAGATGCTTTCTGTTTTGGAAGGCTATTAATTGTTGATTCAATTTCTTTAATAGATAGAGGCCTATTCAGATGATCTATTTCTTCTTGTATGAGTTTTAGTAGATTATACCTTTCAAGGAATTAGTCCATTTTTTCCAAGTAATCAAATCTGTGGTCATAGAGTTGTTCATAAGTTACTTATTCTCCTTTAAATAGCCATGAGAGCAGTAGTGATACCACTTTCATTGTTGATATTAGTAACTGGTGTTTTTTCTCTTTTTCTTTTGGTTAGCCTAGTTTGAAGGTTTATCAGTTTTATTGATCTTTTCAAAGAAGCTACTTTGGGTTTTTTTAATGTTTTCTATTATTTCTGTACTTTTAATTTCATTGATTTCTGCTCTGAGTTTTAGTAGTTCTTTTCTGTTGCTTGTTTTAGGGTTATATGGCTCTCTTTCTCTAGTTTCCTAAGATAGAAGCTTAGATAACTGATTTTAGAACTTTCTTCTCTAATACATGCATTCAATGCTATAAATTTCCTTTTAAGCTCTGCTCTCACTGCATTCTACATATTTTTATAAATATATTTTCATTTAGTTAAAAATATTTTTTAAAGATTTTATTTATTTTAGAGAGAGCAAGAGCACAAGCATGAGCAGGGGAAGGGCAGAGGGAGAAGCAGACTCCCCACTGAACAGATTCCCCACTGAGCAGGGAGCCCAACGCGAGGCTCCATCCTAAGACGCCGGGATCATGACCTGAGCTGAAAGCAAACTCTTAACTGACTGAGCCACCCAGGCACCCCTAGTTAAAAATATTTTTTAAATTTTCTTGAGTCTTTTTCTTTGACCTATATGTTATTTAGAAGTATGTTGCGTAATCTCCAAATATATGTTTTTTTTCAGGTACCTTTTTATTGATTTCTTTTAATGCAGTTGTGGGATGAGAGCATACTTCAAATATATGTTTTTTTTCAGGTACCTTTTTATTGATTTCTTTTAATGCAGTTGTGGGATGAGAGCATACTTCATATTATTTCTGTTCTTTTAAATTTTTACAGCTGTGATTTATGGCCCAGAATGTGGTTTTTCTTGATGAATATTCCATGTGAGCTTGAGAAGAATGTTGTGCTGTTAGATGAAGTATTTTATAGTGTTTTTGGTTTCTAGCATTTCCTTTTGATTTTTTCCTTAGAGTTTCTGTCTCTCTGCTTACATTATCTGTAAGTTCTTGCATGTTGTTCACTTTTCCTGTTAGAGTTCGTAACATACTAATTATAGTTATTTTAAATCCTGGCCTAGTAATTCTAAAATCATGTCAAATCTGAGTCTTTTGCAAAGCTTGCTTTGTCTGTTCGAACTGTGTTTTTGGGTTTGTTTTTGTTTTTGCTTACTAATATGCCTTCTAATTTTTTGTTGAAAGCTATACATAATGTATTGATTGGGTAAGAGGAAATGTGGTAAATAGGTCTTTAGTATGAGATTTTGCTTATCTGGCTAGGAGTTAGACTTTTTGTTCGTTGTGGCTTAAAAAGGTATCAGAGGCTTCAAGTTCTTCTAGTACCTTTGTTTTTGTTCCCTCTGTATATTTGGTTTTTCCTAGGAACTTTTTAAATAGTCTGGGTCTTGTAGCTATCTTAGTTGTAATCCTTCTGTTGATATGGTGGTGAGATATTGGGAAGGGAAAGTATTCTGTTATAATTATATAGATAAATACATAACTTACATAAATATTTAATGAGTATGTATGTGTGTGAATTTTATGGCAAGAGTCCCTGGGCTGTGACTTTCAGAAGAGTTTCTTGGGCTCCCCCCACCCCCCATGAGAGACTGAAAGACTAGCAGAGACTGGCATTGGCTCATTGGCCTTGCCCTGGTCAAATAAAGCCTTTGCAAAGTAATTTCCCTTAAGAGCTGGTCTTTGTTACAGAGAACGGAAAGAAAAATAGAATGCTCTAGGCATATTTCAAAATGGATAAACTCCCCCTGTGTATATTTCAAAATGATTACTTTTCCTCCTCCCGGTTCTGGAAGCAAGAGGGGATTTTTCTCAGGTGCTCACCATGACAACTTGATGGGTCTCTTGAAGGTAAAACTCATGAAAGTATGGAGATCTCCCTAAGGCTGGGGCCTCTGATGTTTTCAACTTCCAGGCTAGTTCACACTGAGTGTCCAGCAGTTTGCCGGTTACAGTTTAAGCGTCCCTGTGGGTGTTGGCTCCAGGCAGTAGCTTCTGTTCCTGATAAGTGATGAGTCCCTGTATTTGCCTGTCTCCAGTTTTTGAGGAAGTGGTTTGCTCTGTGACCAAAATTTTCTTATGGATCTAAGAAGAGTTATTGATTTTTAGTTTGTTCAGATTTCTTGTTGTGAGGACAGGAATGATGACTTCCAAGCTCTTTACATGTTGGAGTGAAAACCAAAAGCCTTCAATATGAAATTTAGACCTAAATATGCAAAGTAAAATACTAGAACTTCTGTAGTAATCACATATAATTGTATCTTCATGACTTGAGGTAGACAGGTATTCTTAAGCAGGTCAAAAAAAGCAGTAGTTATAAAGGAAAAGATGGATAAATTAGACTTCAGTAAAATTTAAAACTTCTGTTCACCAATGGACATCATTGAGATGGTGAAAATATAACTACAGAGTAGGAAAAGATATTTACAGTAAAAATAAGGATTACTATCCAGTATAAAGAACTCCTATACCAAAGACTTACATTCAGAATAGGAGAAGAACTTCTACAAATCAAAAAGAAAAAGGCCCATTTGTAAAATGGACTGAAGTCTTGACCAGGTACTTCCCAAAGAGGACATCCAAAAAAGAAAGAAAGAAAAGAAAATATTATTAAATACTACTCACAATAAAGATTGCCATGGGAGCGACGTGCAGGATGGGTTGGGAAGAGGTAAGAATGAAGGATCAGGAGTCATTAAGAATAGCCATGTGAGAGGTGAAGAGGGCCTGAACTGAGGTAGTGTGGATAGAGAAGCTGGCATAGTAAGCTGAAGTCAGGAGTGCAAGAGGAGTAGCAGTTTTGACTGGGAGTGGGGCGGGGGGGGCGGCTCAGTTTGAAACACATCGATGGGGCACCTGAGTGGTTCAGTCAGTTAAGCGTCAGACTCTCGATTTCAGCTCAGGTCATGATCTCAGGGTTGTGACGTCAAGCCCTGTATCAGTCTCTGCACTGGGCATGGAGTCTGCTTAAGATTCTCTCTCCCTTTCCCTCTGTTCCTCCCCGACTCCCTCTGCCTCTCTAACAAAAAAAATAACAACAACAACAACAACAAGAAGACATTGTTGAAACATGTTGGGATTCAGTGCCCTTTAGGATACCCAGGTAGAGATGTATCATAACAGTTCACATGTCTAATTTCAATATTTATGGTTGTCATTTGATAGTTCCCTCAATCTAACTCAATAAAGTGAGTCAGCAAATGAAATCATTTTACCTGTAACACCCTCCTTTACACAAGATTTCCTTCTATCATATAAGGAAGAAACAAGTGCCTTAATGAGTATCATGCTCTCCACTGGTGCTTTATCCCACTTAAAGTGAATTTTCATGGCACAAATTTCCCCCTCAGAAAAAAGGCACAAATTCTTGCAAGAACTATAGAACTGTAGAGATGAAGATTAAATGACCAAGGGCATTAATTACATTATTATTAAAGATTTTGGAGTTTAAAAATTATACTATTGGAGTTCCAAGGTAATTATATGACTAAGAAATATTTTTCCTCCTTATCCATCTACACACCCAGTGTGAATCAAGGGAAAAGACCTTGATATAGAAGAAAGAAGCCTTAATAACAATTTGAGATTACACAGTAAAAACTTTACTTATCAAGAAAACCTAATCTGGTGATGATATACAAACTACTTTAGGTATAAAGTAGCTGGTTGCTACCCCAACTATCCGGGAGTTCATGAGTGGCTCTTATCATTATTTTTTATATACATTAAATTATAATCATTGGCATCATAAGAGACGATCTGAACAGACCATCATCCTTAGATGACACAAGAATAAAGACTATATTAATAATGGAAGAAGTCCAAATTTCAACCCATCTGCACAGTTGAGTCTGCCAAATCTTACTGTTAGATTTGCTTGATTGAAAATCTCTTCCTTTCTTTCTCTGTGTCGTACGCAACTTCACAAAGTAATCCGTAGACTTGATAATGCCCAGGGTGATAGCGGTATCATTTAGGGCTTGGTTATTAAGTTGTATGACCAAATTGTCAATGAAAGTAATTTGTATTCATAGACAATTTATAACAAATCACCTTGTACTTTTTTTTGTTAGGCTGTTATCACTGTCCCTGCTTTAGGCAAATAATCTAATAAGGAAGTTACATGATTTCTAAAACCATGCTGTCGTCAATCAGTAATGGAGTTTGGACCAATACTGGAACATCTAGGTATTGATTCAAGACCATGTCAGTTCTCCAGCAGAAATGTTTTTAAACTTACCAGAATTTCAGTAAAATGTGAATGTTGGCAATTTTTTTTCTTTTTGAAGAGAAATTTAACAATCTTTACATAAATAGCTGCTTAAGAATTGAAAAATGAAACAAGGTTAAAACCTAATGCAAGAGTGCTTGTCTTAGGTTTTGTTGTATAAATTGAGTGAAATATAAAATAAAAAAAGCATAAGTGGGGAGGAATTAAAAGGGGACACTAAAGAATATGTCACTTGCCCCCATATCTTTTTTGCTTTTCTGATTAGGTTACAATTTTCCACTTTTTTTTTAACCTTTTTCCCTATGAAATCCAGACTCAACATTGGAAAGTGGAAAAAGCAATTTTGACATCTAGTGGAGAAAGAAAGGAAGGAAGAACAAAGAAAAAAAGTTGTTAAGAAAGGATGTGGGGTGCCTGGGTGGCTGAGTTGGTTAAGTGTCTGCCTTAGGGTAAGGTCATGATCCCAGAGTTCTGGGATCGAGCCCCGTGTTGGGCTCCCTGCTCAGCAGCGAGCCTGCTTCTCTCTCTCCCTCTGCGTGCCGCTCCCCCTGCTTGTGCGCGCTTGCTCTCTCTCTGTCAAATGAATAAATAAAATCAACATGGATGGGACTGGAGGAGGTTATGCTAAGTGAAGTAAGTCAAGCAGAGAAAGACAGTTATCTTATGGTTTCACTCTTTTGTGGAACACAAGGATTAACAGGGAGATCGGTGGGAGAAGGAAGGGAAAAATGAAGGGGGGGTAAACAGAGGGGGAAATGAACCAGGAGAGACTATGGACTCTGGGAAACAAACTGAGGGTTTTAGAGGGGAGTGGGGGTGAGGGAATGGGCTAGCCTGGTGATGGGTATTAAGGAGGACATGTGATGCATGGAGCACTGGGTGTTATATGCAAGCAATGAATCATGGAATTCTACATCAAAAACTAATGATGTTGCTGTAAGGTGACTAACATAATGAAAAATTTAAAAAAGAAGAGAGGGAGGGAGGGCAGCAGAAAGAAAGCATAGAAGGAAGGAAAGAAAATCTAGATACAGAATGTAACAGGAATGGACTAACTTACAAAGGCCACATAGGCTGAAAACATATTTGGGCTCTGATTTTAGAGGAACTCTGCCCATACCTAGAGGGACTTTGGACTAAAAACTGTGAAATTTAACATTCTGTTATGACCATTTAATGATACAAGGGAGTTTTATTAATGTATTCAAGGTCAAGAAATGTTTCTTTTAAAAATACTAGAATGTGAATCCTCCTTTGTCAAACTCATTAACAGAAAGTGATATCTTTATTATTTGTCATTGGATTCCAATCAATTATTATCTAATGCAAAAATAATCCCAGGAGCTAAGATTAAGTATTGTTTAAATCATGGAACCAAACCCTATAGTCAGACATGACCTCAATAATGCAAATGTATTTGTGAATAGCTGGGAAGACAAATTCATTTATAACAACAGACAGTGTCAGGAGAAGATTAAAATATATATGCACCACATAGATGAAATAATTGTAATCAGGACAGTGGAATTACCACAATTGGAGAATTTCACTGAATAGCTGAATTTCATGTATAACACAATCAAATTTTCTGCCTCATTCAGTCTCACCAGTGTTCATTTCCTGGATGTTCTGATTAATTTAAACTGTGGTTAATTGAACACTGAAATATTCGGAAAACTATAGACAGGAACAATTTTCTGTGGACAGTTTCCACCTGTATTTGTAGGATTTAGAGGCCATTTGGATAGAATGAGATAGGCAAGATGAATTATATTTTTACTAAATGTCTGTCTGGAAGTAAGAGATTTCATTTGTGAGGACGTAGAGGAAGGAGCTATAAAAATACTAAGGTTAAAGCATTTGTTTGTAAAGAGGAATATAAATAGTTATGAATTTCAGCGTTCATTGATAGAAAAGATTTTAGACAATTTATAAGTTGCAGTCTTGAACTAGGCTTGCATTCATGTGTTATTTTCTTATAAAGGGAATTTGCCATTCAAGTGCACTTTAAAAGCTAGTCATTCTTTTCATCATGCTAAATTAGAAAATGTCAGTAAAAGGCTTTGAATGGGTTAAAATTAGAAGTATTTTTAAAACAACTATCCATCCCTAGGTACTTGTAGATTTATTGATTCTCAGTTTTCAGATCTTGACAGATCATTAAAATACATTGGTTACCTCAATCTATACATTTCTCCACTGTATCCTATGTCCCCACGACTTTAACTAAGTTGCTCAGTAGTTCTGCATTGCTGTCAGTAGTCATCAGACAGTATTTTCATAATATCCATAACTGGAAGGATGATATTTTCAGTTTTGGTAATTTACTGTTGATGAAGTTAATGCCGTAGGAACACGTTATTTGTTCAGGTAACATTACATCTTTCTTGGACCAGAATGTGGAAGCCAGTCCCAGCTACCTCACTCCATTACTAGAACATTGGATTGGTAGTCTTAGATTCACAGTGCTTAAAGGTTTATTAATTAAAGCTCTCTTAAAGATGAATTCACCCAGTCCTGAGTCTACATAATGTTGACCAACCCTTTGCCACTATTATCATTTCAGTGGTGATGTTACTAATGTAAACATTTATCAGTAACATCAATCTGTGTTACAACATGCCCGTATGTGTTATCTTTTAATCCTTGTGTCCATGAGCCATTGGCATGTTTTCCTGATTGTATTCAATCAGCATCAGACATTCCAGAACATCTGAATTGTTAAGACAGGGTTTGTGAGGACAGTCTGAGGTCTGCCAGTAGTTATTAATAAGAGAGATCAACAGCAAGATAAGAGATGGGACGTTAAATGGTGATAAGCCTTGATGATTACATCTGAAGTAATTCTATAAAAGGTATGAAAATATAAAATGTTATTCCTGGAAGTAACCTTGGTCTGTCCAGGCTGATACTCTTACTTCACAGGTAAGGACCCACAGTGGTTCATTGACTACTCCAAGATCACACAACTAGTGAGGGAATATTCTCTGGGATCCCAAGTCAAAAGCAGCATAGCTGGAAGTGGAGGGAGTGAGTAGTGGATGGAACAGTTCATAAGATTATGATGAAAGGACATTGGGAGAAGCAGTGAAAAAGCAAGAATATGTGATGCTTAGAGAAGGTGTTCAAAGGGTGGTATCTTTTTTGTGTACATGCGTCCACCACACCATGCACAGTGTTCTGCCCCAATGTTAGAACCTGCCTACATGTTTGTTTGAAGCCCTGTGGTCTTTCTGTCTCTACTACTTATCTAGTGACTCAGTGGCTGTGTGTGTGTGTGTGTGTGTGTGATATACATCTTGACCATTACCCTCATTTATGTGTGTGTGTGTGTGTGTGTGATTTACATCTTGACCATTACCCTCATTTATGTGTGTGTGTGTGTGTGTATGTGTGATATACATCTTGACCATTACCCTCATTTATGTGTGTGTGTGTGTGTGATTTACATTTTGACCATTACCATCATTTATTTACCCCCAGCATAATGACAACAGCTTGAGAGTTAACAAGAAAGGAAGGAGGGAGAGGGGAAGGGAAGGAAGGAAAAGAAGGAAGGGAGGAAGGAATGAATCGTGTAATATATGACAACTTGGATGAACTTTGAGGACATTATGCTAAGTGAAATAAGCCAGTCACAGAAGACAAATATTCTTTGATTTGATTGGCTCATGTAAGCATGATTCTACTTATGTAAGGCATCTAAAATAGTCAGACTCCTAGAAGTAGGGGATTGAATGGTGGTTTCCAGGAACTGGGGGGAGGGGAAATGGGGAACTGCTAATCAACAGGTATTAAGTTTTAGTCATGCAAGATGAATAAATTCCACAGTTCTGTGCTTATAATTTACAATACTGTATTATACACTTAAAAATCTGTTTAAGAGGATAAGGTCTTATGTTAAGTGTTCCTATCGCAATAAAATTATAAATAAATCAATCCCTTGCTTCTAATCTCTACAAGCATTTAAATTTAAGAATGAGTCAGAAAGGGGGCGCCTGGGTAGCGCAGTCATTAAGCGTCCGCCTTTGGCTCAGGGCGCGGCCCGGGCGTGATCCCGGCGTTCCTGGATCGAGTCCCACATAGGGCTCCTGGGCTCCTCCGCTGGGAGCCTGCTTCTTCCTCTCCCACTCCCCTGCTGTGTTCCCTCTCTCGCTGGCTGTCTCTCTGTCACATAAATAAATAAAATCTTTAAAAAAAAAAAAAAAGAATGAGTCAGAAAGAAAGATAGCTACCCCAGTTATTTAAATTTGAAATGTTGTAGGTATTTTACAGATTACCTATCCCTTAACTATAATGAAACAATTAGACAAGTGTGCCTTTATCTATTTATTTTTCCTTTTTGGTTTTTGTAGAAATTGATGGAATCTTTGAACATCTGCTACAGGAAGATAATGAAACTAGTGATTTGGGACATTAGAAGAACCCACGGGAGGAAGTTACACATTTGGTGAGGCAAATATATTTTTACAGGGCTTACTGCTTTTGAAAGCTCTTGAAAATTTGTTCAGTGGTTTTGTGACTCCTGGAGCATATCAAGCATTGAAAAGCTATCAGTGAACAGGATGAGAAATTCTCTTTCAAATGTGGTCAGAGGCACTGTAAAAACTAGCAATTCTAAACCTACTGCAAAATAAAAATTGCTCAAAAGAACTACCATCCCAAAATGTTTATATGTTTCTCATATCAGTCAACCAAGATGAATGGTAAATTCAGAAAGTCTTACTATTATTGCTTTGTCCATCCATCTGTTCCTCCATCTCTTGTTCATTTATCTATCCAGTGTCTATGGCATGAATGACGTAATGCTAGGTGGTATGCTAGAGTATTCTAGGTACTGTAGAGCAACAGCATGCTCACAAAACTCCTTTGACTTTAGACTAAGTTCTTGATGCCTTTTCAATAAAATATGCCGCAGAGAATGTAATGACTAAACATAATCCTTTCAAAGGAGAGCAGAATATGTGTGAATTATTAAGTCTTGGCTGTGTCTGAAGTTTTAGGGCTAAATGTTATAAATCGTTTTCGCTTTAATGCAAGTAATGCCTTAATCCATTTAGTTTGTTAAAAATTCAAATATTCCTGACAAAGCAAAAGTGCTGTTTCCCAGCCCAAGTGTTTGGTGTGCATCCTTNAAGTTCTTGATGCCTTTTCAATAAAATATGCCACAGAGAATGTAATGACTAAACATAATCCTTTCAAAGGAGAGCAGAATATGTGTGAATTATTAAGTCTTGGCTGTGTCTGAAGTTTTAGGGCTAAATGTTATAAATCGTTTTCGCTTTAATGCAAGTAATGCCTTAATCCATTTAGTTTGTTAAAAATTCAAATATTCCTGACAAAGCAAAAGTGCTGTTTCCCAGCCCAAGTGTTTGGTGTGCATCCTTGCAGATGGAAATACATACATTTCCATAGTTTTTTTTGTCAACAGACTGTAATTGTATGTATTTTTCTGTATCCAGCTTTTTGCACTTAATACATCTAGGAGATAATTCCTTCATCATTGCAGTCTCTGTGGTTACCAGGGAATGTACTTTTATCATTGGTTTAATAGTCCTATTCATGTATCAGGCAGAAAGAGGAACTATAATATTCATCTTGACAAATAGTGAATGTTGTAAGGCAACTGTAGAGGGATTGCCAATTTTCTGGTGGTTTTCGTTCTGAATTTCTGTCCTTCTACTGAAGAGTTGAAGAGTGAACATAGACAAAAATGTAAACATTTTTGCCTGCACAAGAAGGTTAAAATTGCAATTCTCCTGATAGAGTTGTCATCGGGGAAAACACTGTCTGAACTTTATAGAGACTGACAAATTGGCTTAGTGTCGACAGGTAATACATATCTTCTGACTACAAATTCTAAGGTGATTGATAAAGGATATATCATATTCTCTCTGTCTGTGGGGTAATGAGTTTCATGGTTGATTAGCTTTGTGGCTTAGAGGTTAAACTCTTACACGTTAGAACAAGTGCCTCAGTAAAACCATTTGAAATCCAGCAATGCTGAATGCAAGGTTATTTTCCTCTTTGCAGGATGATTAATCCTATTACGATTTCACCAATATATTTTATATAGAAAGCTTAATCATTTTCTAATAAATTAAAGAATAGAAGAAGCTAGCTGGTCTGTTTCCTTCTGTGTGCTAGTTCTCTTGCCTTCTTTGCACTCTGGTGAAAGATGTTGATGTATAACTTCCGTAGATGCCATGATCAATTATGTCATTATAAATGGTTTATTCTAGCTGGGCATCCAGAACCACAGGGAAAACAATACAATTTCATTCACAAAGAAGACTAAACCAACTTTGACTTCTGTGTCAAGTGCTTGGAGTTGGTTAACTCTGCCAGTTGAGTTCAGTCCTGGGTAGAATGCGGTCTCATTCTGCAACTGCACTACCAAATCCTAGCTTCTCACTCAATGTTAGCCAGACCTGCCTTCTTCCCCAGGGGCCCAAGTCTCCTCCCAAAGCCCAGGGGAGTGTAAACAAATCCCTTTCTCTCAGGGTTACAAGAAAAGCCAAGTCATCATCCAACACAATAAAATAAGCTGGTGAAGGAAAGAACCAATCAAACCTCTCTGATTCTAAGACTTAGGGAAAGCTCTTAGAAAACCTCATAGTCTGCCCATCAGAGGGGAAAAAAGGCTCCAATTAAATGGGGAGAGTACTCATTTGAAGCACTCTAAAATGTTAAGATTTTTAAAATACAGTGCTTAACATTCTCTAGAGCTACAACAAAGTATACGCTAACCTTAGTATTTACATGCCAAGCTTCTGCCAAGCCGTTTCATAATGTACCTTTAAAAAATTTCAAGCTTTCTTACAAAAAGACACCTCCTCCCTCCCCTGCTGATGGCCGGCTTGTTCCCAGGCATGTGAATTGTATAATTTTGAAGTTCTAGTAAGGCTGGTAGCTTGAAGGTAAAGCTCCTGCCAGTAATATTGTTGTACACGATGCTTGGAACTGTTACTACTGAATGGCTTATTTTCTATCATGATATTTTCTCTGTATGACTTAGGCTGAATAGACCACTTTTTTGTCAGGCCAGTTTCATGTACATTGTCCATGTTCTGGAAAGTGGGATTAACAGCCTGTTGGTTCCATTACTGTTGTCCTTACCTATACAAAGGATGTCCCTTCTTTAATAAACCATCATGTCCTTAAATTCCTTCCATTATAACCTATTACAGGTAGTTTAATTAAACTATTGATTCTGGTATTTAATAAGTTAATTTTTGTTTTTTACATGGCTGGAGAAATTCTTTGTTATTACCCTAATTATGTTGGAATTAGAGTCTTCCCAAAACTTTATAGATAACATAACCAGAGCACTGTCCACTGAAGTGAAATAATGTTAACAGAAACTCAAAGATTTTTTTAAAAAGGTTTTAAGAATAGCTTAGACTGAGTAAAAAAAGAAAAAATACAAGTACCATAATTATATTGAAAAGGTAAAACTTTAGAGCTAAAATGTGGGGACCTTATGAGACTAATAGTCAACCTCTCATTTTATACGTTAAGAAACACAAGGTGCAGAGAAATGGCAAGTCTGTCCCAAATCACATAATTGGATCAGTAGTAGAGGGGAGTGAATGTGTCATTTGATTCGGTCAGAGATCTTCCAGTTTTACATGTGGAATCTGGAATGCACCATTTTAAAACTCAGCTGTGAAGCAAACATAGTACATTTTAAAATATTTTTAAAATTTTTTAAATCTATGGGTAGTGTGTCCTAAATATATAATTGTAATATAAGATTAAAATAGCTCTCAAAGATCTATTTATGTCGATTGCATAAATGCTACACTTTAAAAAACATTTATGAATATGTATTACCATTATTAATGATGTCTTAGATCTCTAATGAGTATTTTGTGTGTGTGTGTGTGTGTGTGTGTGTGTGTGTGTAAGTACACAGATTCCTTTGTGAGAAAGAGGAGCAAATGGATTCAGGTACAATCAGGATCTCTGAAACTCTTGTCTATTTCTGGCATCTGCTTTGACCAGAATAGCTTTTTGAAGTTTAGAAGTGTTTGCTCTCTTTTTCTAGTTGGTGATTATATATTCAATGGCAATTTAAAGCAAAGTAGGAATGTGGGGCAGGTTAATTTATTTGTCCTGTCATCTTTCCACCTATAGATCTGGTTGGGTTTGGGAGAGCAATAAATAGCACATCTTTGCCCTTGCAGGTTCTGAACAAAATAAATAAAATAGAAGAGCTAGCTGGGAGAGAAAAAGTGTCCAGGACCATTACAGCTGTCAGAGCCCTGTGCCCATGGAAGGGAACATAAAGCATTGGGAAAAGTGTCCCCACTTCTTCTCCACTTAGTGACCTCCTACTATGGTCCAGGCATTATGCAAGACACTAAATATACAACCATAAGTAAAACATAGTCTTTGCCCTTTAAGAGCTCCTAGACAAGTGGATGAATTACATTTATAACAAATATTTATGGTATAATATATAAACTGCTGTCATAGAGATATGCCAGAAATCTAGGACCATAACGTCTAGAATGTTGAACTGTGCCTGGAAATGATACGGTGTATGCTGGGGAATAGGACATGTCTTTTGAGATGTTCAGCTTTAGGTCTGTGTCTTCAAAATGCTAGAGCTTTTTGATGCTAGAGACAGTATTATTTATGCTTATTTCATTTTGGAAATGTTGTTTGCAAATAAAAGGTGCATAATGCATATTGAATGACTAATAGTATGAGTTCAAACCAATTTCTCAGTAGCAGCAAGGAAAGAATAGCCTCAATTTAGTATTCTGAACAAAAACACCAATTAGTCTAACAATTGATTCAACCAGTTCTTTTTAGTTAGATTTTCATCTGCTCATTGGAGTTGATGAAACTAGACATTACTTTTAACACCCTTTAAATATACCCTAATCCTGGGGCACCTGGGTGGCTCAGTCGTTAAGCGTCTGCCTTCAGCTCAGGGTATGATCCCGGCATTCTGGGATTGAGCCCCACATCGGGCTTCTCCGCTGGGAGCCTGCTTCTTCCTCTCCCACTCCCCCTGCTTGTGTTCCCTCTCTCGCTGGCTGTCTCTCTCTGTCAAGAAAATAAATAAAATCTTTAAAAAAAATAAAAATAAAAAATAAGATATACCCTAATCCTAAAATATCATGTACTGTATTTTTAAACATTTTTGCATTTAAATTATAAGATATTAGGTATCAAAATTAATATTTTTAGTATTCTGTTCACACTGTGGTGCCTGGCATGTTGTACGCAACTAGTATAGTTTGATAATAACCTCACGTTTAATAAACCGGAAAGAAGCCCATTGGAATCAGAAACCTGTACCATATTTGAAGTGAGAAGGAGGAGAGCTCCCTTGGGATCCTGGATTGAAATTTTGACACCAGGTGCCTTTTCCCGGGTGTGCCCACTGTCTGTTGTGGCTTTGGGAACTAAAGACAGGGCAAGATCACCTATTTATGGGTTGTCAGGCAGTTCTTTCTGAGGGTCCTATGGTTGTTTGTGATTTTGTGGTTGTGAGTTTTCTAGACCTTTAGTAGTTATCACAGCATCGTTGACTGTTGCCAGTGTCCAACGCACTGAGTTGGGGCCACGAAAAGACATTTGGCTAATACGTTATTCTCTAAAAGTTAATTTAATCTTCTGTGTAGTTAAAATACAGTGTATTTCCAACCAACCAGTTTTCTGCTACCGTAATCTTTGTAATAATTGTATATTCAACTACATAAATAAATAGGCTGTGATGGGCTAGCCTAGGAACCTAACCACTGGTTATAATATTGTTTCTATGGAAATACAGATTTTTGAGTTCCACACAAAATAGCTTAATAAATGAACTTTTGGAATACAGCCTTTTTGTAGGTTAAGGATTTCATGTTTGCATTTTCATTATTTCTTTTTTACTTTCTTTCCTGTTACCTCTCTCCAGTGCCGAGGTCTAATGGTGATAGAGTGTGATTATAAACACACTGCCTAGCTGCCCTTCTTTTCAGGTAGCAGGCACTAAAATAGCATGATAGACTATAATAGGAAACAGAAATGATAATAGCTACACATTTCCTACTTTTCAGCAATGATAGAAAAATAATTGAGGCAATATTTGTGAATACTAGGAAGAAATGTGCTATATAGAAATCTGAATGTCATTCTCCCACATGCTGTATGAGGAAGAAAAATGTAAACATCATTATTGTTCATCTTACTCCTTTTATGCCAGCCTGAGTGACCTTTTGGAGTCCTTTATTCTGAACAATGTAATGGGCATTTCTCAAATGCCTATGGATGGTTGCTCCTATAATGCCACTGCTTTCACTCATGAAATGTGGATAGTGTCACTAACCAACCCCCAATATGATTTTTATTTGTAAACTTAACAGGATGAAAAAAAGTCAGTTTCAGCTCCTGGGGGAAATAACTGTCAACAGCAAGCAAAATGCATTCCTGGACAAAAAACTGGTGAAAGCAGGAAGTTCACTGTCCAAGGTGGCTAGGTGGTGGGGAGGGGGGGTACACAGAGAATGCTCCAAGAGAACTTTCTCCATCAAAAAAACTCCTGACATGCATACCTAGGGAATATTAACAAGTGTGAGGTATTAAACACGTTCCATCTGCCTTGTTCTTCTTTTCCAACTAGAAGCAAGAGCAAAGCTCTGGCAGAGGCTAGCAAGGAGAAAAATAAAAGCTGAAAGTTCTAATCAAAACTCTAATCAGAAAGATGACAACTGGTGAAGATTATTAAATTTTCTTTGCTCCCTTGATGAATTTAATAAAGAACTAATCAAAGATCATTAGAAGGCTTTTGTGCCTGGCTTGCATTGTAACTGGATTGCAATCTGAATTTGTGTTTTAGTAGGTTTCCAGGGTTGGATTGGACATGTAAATATATTTAAAACTATAGAGGGTTAGATATTTTTTTAGTATTTTTAGTTAATGTACTAACCCATGAAAATGTATAAGCTATTTATTGTGCTCATCTACTCTGACAACTAAAAATATAGAGGATTTTGATTTTGATCTTTAGTAATTGGAATTTAAAAAATTTGTATCAGAGTCTAGCTCAAAAATTTCTAATGATCTTTGATTAGTTCTTTTCTTAAATTAACAGGAAAATAAAAAATGGTATCATTTAATTTCCAGGCATAAAAATATGTAAATAACTCTGTAACTACCAGAGCCACTAGAAATTTATAGAAAATTATGGTAATATCTGAAGAGGTTTCTCACTCCCCCCACCAATTCTGAACATTTGCTTAATGTTCCTTGTTTTCAAATGATCTCCCCATAGCCTTCCAACTACATTTTAAGTACTGCATTTATAGTGTCTCATAAAGTATGTATTTTGATTTCTTTATTTATGACATCTGTACTCCGTTTCTGGTGCTTAATTTTATATACCTCAGTATCTGATTGGTCTAATGCAGTCTCCTCCTTACCCCCCAATAGCACTTTAACCCAGTAACTTAGGATTCTAGCCAATTCTTATGTTCTGCTATCCCAAAGAGCCTCCTTGTTTTGTCTTAGCAGCAAAATACTTCTATGTTCATCATAAAATAATTGGCTCTCATTAATATAAAAAAAGCTTAAGATTTGCTTTGAGTATGATTATATCCTTATTACAGTAGTTCTTAGGATTCTACCTATCTTTTTGCCAGAACAGAAAAATTATTCTGGAGTTACCAGGATGAATAAAGGAAAACAAAAAATAGTAGGTGCTTTAAAAAATGAAGTAAAAATTTTAAACTCTTACAGTGGGCCCTTTTATTACATTCTACAGATAAACTTTGATGAATTGTGTGCTTTTCTCTTTAAAACAAAATTTAAGTATTTAAAAGGGATAACTCTAAGTACACATTAGAGAAAAATCTGTTTCTATACTAGTGCCTGTGTTTCTTTTTATGAGTTAAAATAACTCCTGATTATTTCAGGGTTATAAAAGAATTTTCAAAAAGGTACCAAAATGAAAAGTGTGCAACTGCACACATTAGACAAGTCACTCTTCTAGTAAGAATTTGTGGAATTATAATCCTGTTCTGTCAGCCAGAGGAAGTAGATGGGTTCTGTGTAACTAGACTCTGAACTCTTTATATTCAATGTTAAGTTAAATTAAGTGGTAAATTCCCTGACAAGATTGGAAAAAAATACCTTAAACTTACAAACTACCCAGCTACTGTTCACCATCATCCTGGTTACAAGGGCTGGACATTAAGATAGTTAATTCTTAGGTAGAGTTAACTTGAAATTAAGTCTGTGGGAACTTCAGTTGCGTCCTGAGCTCTGTCTTTACCATGATCCTGAGGAAGTTTGTCTAATTCTTCATGTTTAAGCTGCCCATATTCTCTTGTTTACTATTTCTGTTGTTCTTCCTTTCTCTTATAGATCCAAGTTTCTCTTTGACCTGAAAGATATCCTTCATGTAATGCAGGTAGGCTGGAAACAAATCTTCTCAACTTCCATTCTTCAGCAAATGTTTTTGTTTAATTCTTGCTTGGGAAGGCTATTTTTGTTAGATATGAAATTCTGGGTTGCTTGGTCTTTTTTCTTTCAGTGCTTTAAAGAAGTTATTCATTGCCTTTGACCTCCATTGTTTCTGATGAGAAGTTAGTGATAATTCTTATTCTTGTTCTGTATGGAAAGTGCCTTCTTTTCTCTCTGGATGCTTTCAAGATTTTATCTTATCTTTGGTTTTCATCAGTTTCGCTATGATGCATCTTGCTCTGGTTTTCTTTGTATTTATCCTTTGTGGATTCACTGAAATTCTTGTATCTGTAAGTCAGGGTTTTTCTGACCCCTGGGAGTTTGGGGTTGTTATTTCTTCCTATTATTTCTGTCCTTATATTATTCTCTTCTGTTACTCAGTTACTCTCTTGCTAGGCTGACTGATACTCTCACAGGTCCCTGAGGCTTTTTAAATTTATTTTTACCTTAATTTTTTATTTATTTTTATTTATTTTTTAAAGATTTTATTTATTTATTTGACAGAGATAGAGACAGCCAGCGAGNCCTTAATTTTTTATTTATTTTTATTTTTTTTTAAAAGATTTTATTTATTTATTTGACAGAGATAGAGACAGCCAGCGAGAGAGGGAACACAAGCAAGGGGAGTGGGAGAGGAAGAAGCAGGCTCATAGCAGAGGAGCCTGATGTGGGGCTCGATCCCACAACGCTGGGATCACGCCCTGAGCCGAAGGCAGACGCTCAACTGCTGTGCCACCCAGGCGCCCCTATTTTTATCTTAATTTTTTAAATAGACTTTATTTTTTAGAGCAGTTTTAGGTTCACAGCAAACTGACCAGAAAGTACAGAGACTTCCCATATACTCTCTGCTCTCACATTATCAACATCTCCCCACCAGAGTGGTGCATTTGTTACATTTGATGATCCCATATTGACACATCATTATCACCCAAAGTTCATAGTTTACATATGATTCATTCTTGTGTTATACCTTCTACAGATTTGAACAAATTTATAAGGACATGTATCCATGGTTATAGTACTTTCATTGTCCCCCCCCATCCCGCCCAGATTCTGTGTGTTCTGCTTATTCATCCTTCCTTCAATCCCAGTCCCTGGTAAGCACTGATCTTTTTACTGTCTTTATAGTTCTGCCTTATCCAGAGCGTCATATAGTTGGAATCATACAGTATATGTACCTTTTCAGATTAACTTCTTTCACTTAATAATATTGATTTAGGCTTTCTCCGTGTCTTTTCATGGCTCGATAGCTCATTTCTTTTTTTTTTTTTTAAGATTTTATTTATTTATTTGACAGAAATAGAGACAGACAGCCAGTGAGAGAGGGAACACAAGCAGGGGGAGTGGGAGAGGAAGAAGCAGGCTCATATCGGAGGAGCCTGATGTGGGGCTCAATCCCATAACGCCGGGATCACGCCCTGAGCCGAAGGCAGACGCTTAATCACTGTGCCACCCAGGCGCCCCCCGATAGCTCATTTCTTTTTAGCATTAGATGTTATTCCATTGTCTGGGTGTATCACAGTTTATTCATTCACCTACTGAAAGACATTTTGGTTCCTTCCAAGTTATGGCAATTATGAATAAAGCTGATATAAACATCAATGTGCAGCTTTGTTGAAAGCATGTTTTCACCTCCTTTGGATAAATACCGAGGACACCAATGCTGGATCTTATGATAAGAGTTCCTTCTTTCCTCTCTCTTTCTCTCTCTCTTTAGTTCTTTTTTTGAGAGAGAGCGCTTGCACGCACCCACACATGGGCAGGGGAGAGGGAGAATCTTTAGCAGGCTCCACGCCCAGGGCGGGACTCAGTCTCATGACCCTGTGATCGTAACCTGAGCTAAAATCAAGAGTTAGAAGATTCACTGACTGAGTCACCCAGGCATTCTCAAGGGTATGTTTCATTTTGTAAGAAACTGCCAAACTGTCTTCCAAAGTTACTATACCATTTTGCATTCCTGCCATCAGTGAATAAGAGTTCTTGTTGCTCTACATCCTCGTCAGCATTTGGTATTGAGAGTGTTCTGGATTTTGGCTATTCTAATAACAGGTGTGTAGTGGTAGCTCATTATTGTTTAGTGTTTATTTTTCTATAGTCTTTTTTTCTTTTTATTCTTTGGATTGATTTCTGTTGGCTGGTAGCTGAGTTCACTCTTTGTTCCACTAACTGACTTGCTGTTAAGCCCATCCATTTTTTTATTTCAGTTACTGTACTTTTTAGTTCTAGAATTTTTGCTTGATTGATTTTATTTATAAGCTCCATTTCCTGCTGAGATTTCCTGTTTGATCTCCCAATTAAGATAGAATTTTTCTTTAACTCTTTTTTTTTTTAAAGATTTATTTATTTATTTGACACAGAGACAGCCAGAGAGAGAGGGAACACAGCCAGGAGGAGTGGGAGAGGAAGAAGCAGGCCCCCAGCGGAGGAGCCCGATGCGGGGCTCCATCCCATAACGCTGGGATCACGCCCTGAGCCGAAGGCAGACGCTTAACGACTGAGCCACCCAGGCGCCCCTTCTTTTAACTCTTTTAACCTAATTTTCCTTTATTTGCTATGTCTATTGGTTTTTTATCAAATATTGGACCTTGTGGATAACAGATTCTATTGATTCTAGATTCTATAGTCTTCCTCTGAAGAAATAGATTCTTTTTTAAGCAGGAAGTTTATTTACTGGCTGATCACTCTGACTTGCATGATTTGGTGTTTTGCATCGTTAGTGTAGATCTGTAGAAAGCCCCAGGCATTTCCCAAACTTCTCTAACTTGGCAGTACTTAACTCTTCAAACTGTCTTTCCCACAAATCTTTTTGAGGTTTGGTTTTAGGCTTTATTAGAGTGGGTCTAGAGTAGGTCTCTCTCTGGGGCATGTCCCTTATTCTTAAAATGTGGCTTTTATGACATTTTCAGCTAGATGTCAGCAGTTTTAATGAGGTATCAATATCTCTTTACTTTGCAAGGCTAGGACTCTGACATCCCCTCCCACTGCTCTTCCCCAGGCACTGCTCAACCTCTAGTATCTTGGTTCTACTTTCAGCTCCATAGGAGCTGATACTAAAGGCTCAGGTTGCCTTACCCAGCGCATGTACAATCCAGCTCCCCGCCATGGATTTTCAGGAGGTCCTAATAGGTTTCTGGGATCCCCTCTCTGCATTGCTCCCTCCTCCACGGGTTCTAACTGCTTCAGCTACTGTGAACTCTGATACCTGCCTGCTCAACTCAACAGGACCACCATGTTCCACTCAGACTGCAGATACCTATACTGTGGGCAGGAAATTGTCTCCAGGCAGACAACTGGGGCAGTTGTGCTGCTTACCTCATGCATATCCCTTCTCTCAAGAATCACAGTCTTACATTGCTTGTTAGACAGTGCCTGAAATCAGCTGACTCACATATTTTGTCCAGTTTGGGAATTGTTTTGGTTACATCCAGAGTCAGTCACCCCATCATGGTTGGAAGTAGGAGTTCGAGAGTGGTTTCTTGTTTGCAGTCCTATCTGAAATCACGTCCTGCATTAGGCAGAAATACGTGCACCATGGCATTTTTTATGAGATGTCATTGAATAATCTCCACCCCAGTTATAAAAACTTAAGTAAAAGTTCCTGTTAAATTATTTCAAACTCAAAATCATGTAGGCCTTTCCCAGAAAAGTGCGATGTGTTCTTTTATGAATTATTAAATTGTTTGCTATATATATCAGAAAGAAAGTGGAAAGAAGAACCCACTCCCTAGAATTGTGACTTATCTACCAACTTACTCAAAGATCTTTGGCCTACAGCTGTATTTAACATGTCTTTGTTTGGCATCACTAGAGAAAACTCATTGAAAACTAAGGAAATCTAGTTCTAAATTTATATTTGTAACCTGCCTTGACTATATCTTCTGAAAGATACTTTCTGAGATTAAGCATCATTGTAGTTTTGTTACAAAATTAGACAGTTTTCCAGTTTGGCAACTGGGATGATAGCTTTGGAGGGCTTTCCTAATTTCCAAAAGAGCTTTACTCCCATAATTACATTGAATTCATCTAGAAAGAAAAAGAAACAATGACAGAAGGAAAATCTCAGCAAATAGCAGTTTGGTAGTATCAAAGAGGTACTTTTCTTTATTTTCAATAAAGAAAATGATATAACACATATACATATACATAATGTTATGAGTGATTAGATTGTCATTTTTCTAGAGAACAGTATTAAGGTCTCAGTGGACCAAAAAGTATACTGATATAGTATAATTATACCTTTGGGTGAAACATCACAGATGCAGTAACCATGAGTTAATACCCAGGAGGCCACAGCACAAGCTGAAATGTCATCGTCTAAAGAAACATCAGCAGATTATAGAAAAAGTGCTTATCAACATGCTTGAGTGTTCCCTCTCATTGCAAAGTATTAGGCTTGACACTTGTTCCATTCAACCTTTGACCTGGTGCCTCTAGTTGCCTTTTCCAGAACAATCTTGTCTCACACATAGAGTAAAAATAGGATGAAAAGAAATACATTAGGTCTCAGATCACTTTTTTTCTCTTTCTCCATTCGTCTTTTGGTTACAAATCCTGTTTTGCTCTAGAGAAAAAATGCAATCCCCGTATTTTTTCCTGGGCCGTCACTAATTCACCCTCCCCCCCCCATATATTTTATACTTCGGTTCTCAAAGATGTCTTAGGTATTGAGATGCTTGAAGAGGGAGTTTTTATGAGCTCCCTGGCCTCTGATATTTCTGCTGGAAAAAAAATTACTTCATGCTTGAAGGTAAATGTACTTTATAATATTGCAGAGGAATTTCTGAAACTGAGCCTAGTACTGATTGCAAGGCTGTTCTAGATTGACGCAGAAATAGAGGTGGTGTAACTGTACCTACAGATACCCTGCAAAGAGATGAAGGAACAAATGACAATATTAAATTGAACCAACTCAATAGAGTCTTTGGACATTACATAAATTCTGAATGTTGCATAATTGCTTTCTGTTGAGCTTTCTCTCATCATTATTATATGCGATCATATGTGAAGCTTCCTGCTTTCACTACTTTAGTTTAATGGGATAGATTGCGGGGACGCAGCCCTTCCTCAGTTTTTTGTGCCCGTGGTGTAGGTCACTGCCAGTAACTGCTGGAGGTTACTGTTCTTTAAGGAGTGAGAAAATATAATATTCCATATAAAGATTATTCATAAAATCCAAAATCCTAAACCCCTCGATCCTTCCAAGGTCATCTTTTGTTTAATAACCATACTATATATTGTTGGAAGTCCAATGTGTTCTCCAATTCCTCTGCTAATTCTGCAGTTGAGACTTAGTCTTCCCAGTTTTTTTGCTCCAAACTCTTGCTTCTGATTTTTCTTGATTTCTTCTCTCCATCTGTCCATGGCTCCTACAGGCTCCCCCAGGCCATTCAAGTCTGCTTTGCTTCAAAATACAGACTCACTACTCTCCCTTTCATGATGATGCTGTTGTAAGCAGCAGTGTTTTATTACATTTTTTGTGTTATATGCATAATACAGAGGAATTACAGCACAAAACAGGGAACCACTTAAAACTGAATACTGGGCAGCGCTACTGCTAAAGTTACTCGGAATCTCAACCTCAAGGACTCCTTCTTGGCAGCCCTTTCACTATGTATTTCTGGGGCCTGCTCTCTGCTCTCTGGACTCTCAGAAAGCTTTTTGTTTTCAATCCCTCTTTCATGGTCTGATCCTCCTCAACCCTGCAATGGTGGGAGGAATCCACTCCAAAATTCCTGTAACTTTATGATGCAGAGAAATTTGGCTCTCCCTTAGGCTCACCCTCTGCTGTCCAGACTCTACTGGGGTCTATCTTCACTCACTTAAAAAAGCCCATTGGGTGCACTCCCAAATAAAAAAGCAGTTTTCTTTTCAAGAAGAATTCTGCTGCTTTCCTAGAGCAACCAACAAAAAATGGCTTTCCGCTTAAATTAAAAACAAAACAAAACCAACCAAAAAACAAAAAAAAAAAACCCACAACTTTTTTTTTTTAGTTATTGCCATCATTTCTCTAAAAATAAGTTTACATAATATTTTAAATATTTTAATAGAGTCATTTGATGGAAGATTTAATAAAGTGATAAATAAGGGTAGAGGGCCTTGTCAAGGAAGGTGGTTCTGACTGTGGCTGGAAAAGTTATACGTAGAAGAAAGGGAAGAGTTTGTGTTTACTCTCTCTTTCTTTCAATGACCTAAGCCATGTGTGGAAGAGGATAGTAGAAAGGCAACCACAGTTGTCCAAGTTGTGTGCAGATTCTCACAACCTGAAAAACAAAGCAATCTAAAGTGAAGTCCCTGTGGAACCAGTGTCCACAAAGAAGAGATGAAAGTTCAACTGAAGCTAGGGAGGGTGAGCAGGAATTCCTGGTGACTTTTCATATTCCAGGAATGCAGTTGAGGACTGGGGAGCTGAAAGGCTGCTCACAGAGGCAGTTTCACTCCCTGTGTCACCTTAGGACTGTACCATATGGCCTTGGGGGTGCACGCGAGTGGGTTTTGTGGACTGGGGCTTGCCTGCATGTCATCTACATCCTCATTGTTATTGTGTAAGATGCTAAATTCTCTTTATTACTTCAATTAAAATAGCTTTGTCAGGAGTACTTCTGTATTTCAGGGATATCGGGGAATGTTAGGAAAGTGTAGTTTATCCTATGGCAATATTCCATTAAATAAATTGGAGAAATTTATAAAAATTTTAAAGGATGCTTACACAAGGCATATGATTATTACAAATATATAAAGAATGTATGACCATAATGTTGTATGTTAATTATACTTCAATGAAAAAAGAAGAATGTATGACTACTCTTAGGTATAATCTCCCCACACATTCCAACACTGTCTTAGTAACTATCTATGTATTTTGCATTCATTGCCTCATTTAAAAATAGATATGAAAGAGTACCTAACAAAGGTTTGTAAAAAGTTTTTGGAATCACAATAGGAAGACTTTTTTCCTAGTGAGGATAACTATGCAAAAACAGTAAAATCAGATATGTGGTTCTTGTTTTAAATTTGCTTTCTCTCATCTTTTACATCACTGGTAACAAAACTTTCTGTTTACAGCTTCACTTTTATACACATCGTCAGCTGAATTATTTTTCTGTATATTTCTTCAATGTGATAATTTTTTTATGTTTTATAAAAGCCAAGCAAAACTCTAAAGACATTTTAAAATGTCTGTTTATAGCATATGCTTTTCCTAGTTGCCTTAACACTTTTCTGGAATATATCATGATGTGAAATGGTATATGGATATTGTCTTTCCAGCTGAGTGATCTTGCATCATTATAAAGCCAGGTGAAGAGACATACCCTAAATGTTCATAGTGGTTATCTTTAGGTGGTGGATTGGCACTGATTTTTCTTTTTTCCATTGTCCTTACTTGTTTCCCGAGTTTATTGTATCAGTTCAAGTGTAGAAAATAAAGCCATGAAAGTACTATAAGAGAACATTAGTGAGTATTTTTATAATTTGTTGTTTGGGAAGATCTAAGTATGACACTAAAGTTGGAAACCGTAAATGGAAAAACTTACATATTAAACACATCTACGCTATTAAAATTCAGTATGAAGAGGAGAATCTTAGGTGGAGCCTGACTTGGGGCTTCGATCCCACAACCCTGAGATCATGACCTGAGCCAAAAGCAAGAGTCAGATGCTTAACCTACTGAGTCACCCAGGTGCCCCGAGCATAATCTCATTTTTTATAAAAATTATATATGTACAATTTCACCAGCAGAGATAGTTGAAAAGATGTCAGTTTGCTCATGATATTGCTATAGAGTATGGGGCAGTGGGAGATACACCTTGCCTGATAAGTATATTTTTCAAAAATTTGAATGTTTCTCAGAACTTCTTATTATTTTTATAATCAGTAAAAAATAATACTCAGTTTAAAAATTGTGCACATAGTTTAGTGGCTTAGATGGCCTTGAACACTTCCTGAAATAGGAGATAATAAAAACAAACAGTTAATAATTCTTATGTATAGAAGTCAATAATTACTGGAGAGCAATAATTGAAACAAAACAAGCAAAACATGACATATATCAAAAGGACAATAGTTCTTATCTTGAGTGTTGAAATGATAGATAAATTTTGTTATTTTTGCTGTGTGCTTTTCTGTGTTTTCCAAATGTTCTGCTTTAAGGATATAATACTTTTATAATTAAGTAGAAAGCTAAAGTGTAAATGTTGCAAATGTAATCAGAAAGTGCGAAAGCTTTCAAATAAGACTACCCTTCTTGCTGTGGTAATCTCTCTTAAACCAGGGATGCATCCTCCAGAGATGTAAAAGCATTAACTTGACCTTCAGCAGTCCTTGTTGTACAGTTACACTTTGTCTGGCTCCTACCCACTAAAATGATCTTTTAGCCCACAGTGATACACCAGAACAAGGTAACAAGGTAAACAAGACCTAGCTGGGTCTTGATTCAGGAAGAAATGATTCTTTTAAGAATTCAGGAACTCTCTTTGCTTAATGGATTACTACGGTGTGGCTATTACAGAGTGAGCAGATAGCAGACTGATAATTGACGGTACTTTGCTGGCAATTGCAAGCTAATTATGCCTGATCTGAAAGAGAGAAACCAGGTAAGACAAATCACAAACAGAACTTAAAAAACAAACTCTCATCTCCTGTGTTCATCAGAGTGTGGCCATTACAAAGGATTATTCACCCAAGCTAGTCCTTGAGTGTTTATCTGAGAGAGCTATGGAACTACCTCCAAGACTCTGATGCTACTTGAGAACCCAGAGCTAAGAGCCATGGGAGCTGAAAGCCACACCGTGAGCTATTTGCTCGCTCTCTTGAAGCGAGCACCATTCATGTGTGTTAAGTGCAAGTTGGCCACCATGCTAAAGGTGAAGGTTCAAGTGTTTGAAGAACAACTTTCTATGTCATGACTTAGACAAGTTTAAAAAAAAAGAGTTCCTCAGTAGAAAACAAAAGCAAGTGCAGAAAATTCAAGTCCATAAGGAAAAAGAGAATCCAAGTGAGTATTTAGAGGGGACGAAGGAAGGACTGTGACTACAAGGACAATTTCTTCCCAGAGGGTGATTCTGGGCTTCCCCGAGGTGCTGAGGGGAGAGGTCCCTAAAGATGGAGATAGAAGAAGCCTCTTTAAAATTGGTGTCCTCAGTGATTCTTCTAGGTCAGTGATTTTTTTTCGCCAGTATTTATAGAAATTCCAAACAGAGAAGGTAAAAGAATTTTATAGTAAACACTCATATTCCCATCATCTAGGCCCTACCATTAACATTTTGCTCTGATTAAAACAATCAGATTAAAACTATCAAATGTTGTGTGTGTATGTGTATGTGTGTGTGTGTGTGTGTATACCCCACATTTTATTCATCTTAAATTTTTTTGATGCATTTCAAAGTAAGTTTCAGACATCAGTATACTTCTCCTTAAATACTTCAGCATATACATCATAAATTAGAATTAAATCTTGGTTTACAGTTTTGCTTTTGAGGTAACATTTATAAAGAATGAAACGCAGAGCTCTTAAGTGTACCATTCAGTTAATTTTGACAACTGCATACATCTTTTTAATTCAAATGCTTAGCAAGATACAGAACATTACCATCACTCCAGAAAATTCTCTCATACCCCTTTCCAGTTAACCCCCACCTTCTCTCTAGCAGAAGAAACCACCTTTTAAATTTTTTTCTGCTATAGAACAGTTCTACCTGTTCTAGAATGTCAAATAAATGAAGTCATGCAGTATATACTCTTGTATAAGGTTTCTTTCTCTTAGCATGTTTTTGAGATTCATCCCTACTGTTGTATATATCAATATTTTGTTCACTTTTATTGCCAAGTCTTATTGCCATTAAATAAATATGTGACAGTTTGTTGGCCAGTTCTGCTATTGACAAATAACTGGGCTATTTTCAGTGTTAGCTATTGCGAATAAAGTTGCTGTAAACATTCTTGTCCAAGTCTTTGTGGAAACAATGTTTTCATTTCTATTGAGTGCATACTTAAAAGTGGAATTGCTAAGTGATTGAGTTTAGTTTTATGAGCAACTGTCAGACCTTTTTACAAAGTGCTTATATCATTTTATACTCCCACAACCATCATATGAGGATTCCAGTTGCTCCACATCCTCAAGCAGCTTTTAGTGCTGAGTCTTTTTTGATTTTAGCCATTTTAGAGGGTATGTAATGATATTTCATTGTGATTTCTAATCCACATTGCCTAGGCCAGTCGTTTTCAAGCTTAGGTGTGCTTAAGATACATCTGGAGTGCTTATTAAACTATATATTCCTGGGCCCCACCTAGGGCATGTTTTATGTGTTTTTTTGTATTTGTGTTTTTGTTTGTTAAATCTGGCAACTGAGGCCCCAACGTGGTTTTGAATTTAGTAGGTTTAGCGTGGGGCCCAGGTATCTGCCTCTTAACAAACTCTCTGGAGATTCTGGTGAGTGTGGTTCATAGACTAGCTCAGAGAAACTGGCCCTCTGGTACTTGAAAAACTGATATTTGATATCTGATATCATTGTGTATTCATTTTTCCCTGGCAACCAGAATTAGTTTAATTCCTTCCAATGAAAGTATTGGGGCTTAACAAAATATTTATTCTGGTTACTGAAGTTTTAATCTTAAAGAATTGAGAGCTAAGTAATGAACACTTTGTCTTATGTAGTATGAGAGAATCTAGATTATTTGAACCAAATTTCAAAACAAAGATGCTTTGAAAAACTGTGCTCAAAAAGAGAAAATAAATCCGTATTTTCAGGTATCTATCATCAGCATATTATTACTTTATGGATCAGGGATGGAGAAAAAGGTTTTATTTTCATTAGTGGATTAATGTGTTTGCTAGTTCTCTGTTACACTAATACTGTTGTATGTGATGCCTTGAATGAGATATAGGCATTAAATAGCCTAGTGGCAATTGGTAGGAAAATTTTTGGAAATGCACAAGCATTTTATTATTATTGCGTTGGGTGCTAACAGTGAGGGGAAGAGAGGACAAAGCTGTTACTAACCTAAAAGGACAATAATAACATGTTACACGTAGGTCTTGGCCAAAGGAAAGGTTACGTGATGAAAATAATAAGAACAGTAATGCTGAATTTATCCAGTACCTTTTTATCAAGATCTCAAAGGCTTTTTATGAGTGATGGCTCATTAAATCTCGCAGCATCTCTGTAAGTTAGGCAGGGGAGGGAATTACACCGAATTTTTTTCTAACAGAGAAATTAAGGGCTAGAACCTGTAATAAAAAGAGAGGTATAAAAGAAAGAACCAAGGACAAAATGGCCCCAGAATTTGTAACTTCCTTTTGTGTGTTCCAGTTCCCAACTCCTGTTTGGTAAATTCATTCATTCTTGGAACACATTTTGGGTTGCAAAATATGTACCTTGTTGAACAAACAGATGGGATTCTTAGATTTATCTGGGTATAGGTGAATAGTAGCACTGGTCTGCATTCGGAAAATGTTGACAGGCAGAATTCCTTTCTTAAATTAACTAGCTCATATTTCTTTTTTCTTTAAACTGTGACTAAAGAGTACAAAGTACTGTTTAAGGAGAGTAAAGCAAAAGCAATCTCATTTCAGTTCTCAGAGCTTTACAGGCAAATGTCTTAATTAAACACAAAGCTCAAACTCCCCATTTCTGCTTGAGTGATCTCTTTCCTTTCCTCTTGCAATGAACACATGTGTGTCTTTAAGGATTTGTCTGGCCTGGTGGGTAACCTGGCTGCTGAGGTTGAATGTCATCACAGCTGCCTTTGCTAAGGCACTCAACTTGCTCTTTGGATCCTCTTCCAAAGAGCTCTCAGACATCTGCAGCTCTGGACTGGTTTTAACTAGACATTCCACGGAGAAGAATTATCTCTAGATCTCTGAGAAGACAACCCCCTTTAGGTGTTTGGTTTGGACAGGATGTCACTTTCCAGATTTATGGTCTTTGCCGGCATCTGTAGAAATGTTTACCATGTTTCGGGAAATTCCATTTGGCAGGCAGAGAAGTCTGTGCAGGTTAAAGGTGAACATGTTCTCTCCTATTTGAAAACCTTGATCTCTCCTCTTCATCCACTAGGGATACTCTGGCTCTCTTTTTTCTTTCCTCACCTCTATAATTTTTGCTACCTTGACTACTCTTTCTTGTATGAAATTTATACCTACCTCGTTTTGAGAGAGAGAAAGCGAGAGACACAGCACAAGCAGAGGGGGAGGGGCAGAGGGAGAAGCCGACTCCCCGCTGAATAGGGAGCCGGATTCTGGCTCTATCCCAGGACCCTGGGATCATGACCTGAGCTGAAGGCAGATGCTTAACCGACTGAGTGACCTAGGCGCCACCCCCACCCCCCGCAACCTAGTCTTTTTAATTTAGCCAATTTTTCCAGCCGAGTTTAGGAAATATCTTGTTAGCTCTAAGCCATGCTATTTCCTCTCCTTGTGTAGAAATAGGAACACTGGATCTTCATCTTCTTTATAGAACCTTTTGGGACCCTTCCTTTTTTAATATCCTGTAAACATCTCTGTTGCTCAGTATTGAATCTCTCCTAGTTCACTATGACCCCCATAAAATAGAAACTAAAGAGATTACACCACCTTTGTCAGGGTCTGGTTTCCAGAATCATAGATCAGCATTGATTTTGGTTCAGAGATCACCAGATATATCAATTAATCTCCCCCAAAATGGAACAGCCCAGCACCACCTCCTCCTCTCACCTACTTTAATTTCAACTTGCTGCCTATTGGTCATTGACCCTTTAAGGAAGAATACCAAGTCAACACTTTGTGCTCAATTATCTTTGACTTACAATATAAAATGAACCATTTGCTGAACAGATGGAGAGGGAAACACTAAAAGCAAAAGCTATTAAAGAATTATAGACTTAAAGAAGCCTCACAGTACCTATGCATTTTGCTCTGTAGTTGAAGAACCGATAAAATTGTACACACATTAGGGGAAAAGTTTCCACCCAGCATGCACTGATTTAACAGCGTAACTCTCAGTAATGTAAAGTATGGACCTTGATTCTTAGGGCACATTTTGTTGTTATTCTGTCTTTCTTAATAGGATAGGGTTTAAAAATATGCTACTGTGCACACACAATAGCTGCCTTTCACTTATGCTTTTATCTGTGCAGAAATTATTCTGTCAGGCAAGAGATTAAAATAATGCATAACAACTTTTTAGAATTGCTAATCCAGGCAAACTTCTTTGAGAAAATTTAGCCTTTGAAAAAGTCATCTCAAACCTTGACATAAACAATAAACAGTAATAAAATTTACTTTTTCCTACAATGGACAACAATGAAAATGAGATAGATGTATGATTTTTTTTTTCCTTAGGAAATCAGGTTGCTGCCAGGGGAAACCAGTGTATGCATTACAGCTTTATATGGTACCCATAAGGTTGAATTTATGTGTGTGCATTTTGTTGCTAAACCAAAACAGAGATCAAATAAGGTTGATGTTTTGAGCCAAGTGGTAATAGGATGGAATGTGAAATGGATGTAGACTGGTGCTGTTAGAAAGGAGTTTTATGAGTCGTGAGGCTGCATTGGGTCCTGGTTCTACCTTGTGGCCTTGGAGAAGTCACTTTTTCGTGGGGTTGGATGGGAGGCAGAGAAAGGAGGTACTTTGTGCCAAGAAAATGCTACAAACTTCACTTGACCTTGGCTTTTCTGGGTTTTTTTGAGAGGAGGAAACATAGGCTTAGAGAAGTTATGAATTGTTCAGAGTTCCTTAGTGGAAAGCCATTTGCTTTGCTGAAAGTGAAATAGTCAATGCTTGACTATTTCTGTGTTTTTTCCCTTAATTATGTTGCTCCTCTCCTGTTCGCTCCATGTTCTGTTGGTGCCTTCAGACTTTGTCCAAAGGAATCTTCAGCCAGGCTTATTTACTAGTGAGTTGAAGCTCTAACTATGAAGCCTAGTCTGGAATTCCTTATGTCTGTGATTTCTCTTTTCTCTTTTCACTGGGCCCTGCCTGGGCTTTCCTAATAACTCAGACTACCCCCAGTCTTTCCTTTCCTGATCCCACCATGTCCTGCTTTCTTCTAGGAACCTTTCTTAAAGTCAAGACTTCACACAGAGGAAACTCTTGACAATCCATGCCCTGATGTCCACTTGGAGGGCTCCATCCGCTATTTAGAACCACAAAATATCAAGGGTAAAGGCAGCTGTCAGGGTAAGTTTTAGATCCATCTCAAAGAGTCCCTTAGGCAGATAAAGTAATTCTAGAACTGAATGTGACCTTAGTTTAATGCTCATTTTACTCATTTTACAAATGAAGAAATTGAAGTCCTGATTTGTCCAAGATGATAAAATACCTGAACAGAAGAGCTAAGACTGGAACCCAGGTCCTATGACTTCCAGTCTGTGGCTCTACTCTGCCACATCAGACAGTAGTTAAAGCATTAAAGACCACTGCTGTCTTCCTTTGAAAAATCCCAGTACCATCCTCTTTTATAAATTTTAAAAATGGAACTCCACGTTAACATTTTATCCTGAACTCTGTTTCCCTTTCTGTACTGCTACAGGCATTGACACCTGAATGTCAATTTTTTTTTTCTCTTTTGGTGAGAAGAATGGGTTGATGTACCCTCTTGGTTTCTCTTACTAATACAAGGATAACCAGACTATTAGGATCAGATTTCCACCATTGATGGTGATCTTGAAGATTTTTTAAAAGAGATTCAGGAGTGATAAGTGTATGGTGAGATGGGCACTTTCACGTCTTGCTTTTTATGTATATAGTGATACAGCTTTTCTGGAAAGCAATTTGGCAATATTTATACATCAAGAGTCTAAACAGTTTCTGTTCTGTGGCTTAGTAACTTCACTTCCTCAGGAAGTAAACAGCAGTGTAGACAAAGATCCATGTCAAAGACTTCTTATAGCCTTATTGACAATAGTTATAGTAGACATGGTGGGTTAAGGCTCAACGTCCTTCCAACCTTGTTCTTGTCAGCCCCTCTCCTCTGCAGAGACTGGAAAGCTAGTAGTCCTTACCTGTAGGATTGATATGCAAATTAGGTTCCCCTTAGTAGATGCACCCATATGATACATAGAGTGTAAATGAAGCAGATGACATCTTCCTATTGACCTAGATGTTTATTTATTTTTTTTCTTTTCTGTTGGCAAATATGGTGGAGACACTGAGTTTTCCTGAAGAAGCATTCCAGTGTCCATCGCTCATTTGGGAAATATCAAGATAGACTGTGGCAGTGGTGGCAATGGTCCTTATATCACAGCTTCTTAGATCAGAGCTATGGCAGTCGTTCCTGAAGTCAGCAACCACAGAGGATTATCCTGATTCCCAGATGCATCAGTTCTGTCTTGGTGTTCTAGGAATCATTCCCAGGACCCAGCCTAGAGTTCTAATTCTCTGTATTAAATGCCGTTCTGCCTGACATAGGTAGAGAGGTTACTGTCTCCTGACTCTTCATTAGGATTGGCTAAAATCTCCAGTAGTGATGAAAGGTTAAGTATCTTACAGTGTATCCCTTTGATGAGCTGTCTTGCAGACATCAAAAATAATGTTCTGAAGGAAGGAAAATGTAATGATATAGCTGTTTATCTCATGGGGAAAAAAAGAGAGGAGAGAGATTTTAAAAGAAAAAAACCTGCTGATAAAACATGATCTCAAGGGACGCCTGGGTGGCTCAGTTGGGTGGGCGTCTGCCTTCGGCTCAGGTCATGATCCCAGGATCCTGGGATTGAGTCCCACATCAGGCTCCTTGCTCAGCGGGGAGCCTGCTTCTCCCTCTGCCTGCCTCTCTGTTTCTCTCTCCCTCTATCTCTGATAAATAAATAAAAATCTTGAAAAAAACCCCCAAAAACGTGATCTCAGACATTGGAAGGAGATTAAGTCCAAAATGTTAATAGTTACCTTTGGGTAGTAGGAGTATGAATGATTTTTATTTTATTTGTTATACTTTATTTTAATCTCCAGGTTGATAATAAACCTTGTTATTTTTGTGACCAAAAGGAAATAAAAATAATAAATGCCAAGGATTTTTTAGACAAACTATTTACTAACTCATAATGATGTAAATTTTTTAGAATGTTGAATCAAATTGTTGGCTAATCTTATTCAAAAGCCATTAATTGGAACTTGTTGTTCACTAGTCTTATAGCAAACATCATTTCTTTTCTATACTGATTTACTCATTGCCTTTCACAAAATGTGCTTACCAAGACCATGCCACAGTACATTTCATTGTTACTTGAAAATGGTTATTTGGTTGATGTCCAGAAGAATTTCACATCAGTATATTCAAATCATTCTCTTTTGCTGTCTTGTGTAAAGAATAAAAAATAAAGGTACCAGGTAATAGATAATAGAAAGTAATAGGGTTCAACTTGTTAAAGACAGAATCAGTTGATACTTCCAGTTATAGCAAAACCGTAGCCTTAGGATACAGACTATCTCCATTTGGGAAGGAAGTAATTATGCTTTTATTCCTAAGCTTAGCTTTAGAATTTATGTTGCAATTATGATGTGTTAAACTAGACATTAAAGTTCTGATTAGTCTGTCATCAGAGAATCATAGATATTAATCTTAAAAATTTGTCTTGCACAATACTCTGCTCTATTTAAACTATTACCAGTAGATGAATCCCCCCTCCTCGTTGAACACCAACAATGGAGAATAGTCTACCCTCTTGGGTAATTTATTTCTCTTCCATCTGTTACTTCTTTATCTAACTTTCTTATTCTACTGTTTCAGCTTATTTCTTTTGGGTCTAACCTAATATTTAAAATATATTATTATTATTTTTTAATTTTTTTATTATGTTATGTTAGTCACCATACAGTACATCCTTAGTTTTTGATGTAGTGTTCCATGATTCATTGTTTGTGTATGACACCCAGTGCTCCATGCAATATATGCTCTCCTTAATACCCGTCACTGGCCTATCCCAGTCCCCCACCCCCCTCCCCTCTGAAGCCCTCAGTTTGTTTCCCAGAGTCCATAGTCTCTCATGGTTCATTCCCCTTTCTGTTTCCCCCCCTTCTCTCTTCCCTTCCTTCTCCTACTGATCTCCCTGCTATTTCATATGTTCCATAAATGAGTGAAACCATATGATAATTGTCTTTCTCTGCTTGACTTATTTCACTTAGCATAATAATAATAAAAATATATTATTAAATTATCTTTTGATATTGCATATCCCAGATTAAGAAATCTCAGTTTCCATTTTAAATCTTTTCACATTTTCTTCCCATTTCTTTCATAGTCCCTGAGGCACACCTCTGTTGTATCTAGTCCTCAGGAGAGAAATACATGAATTTATGAAAGACCAGGTTCTTTCTATCAGTGAGTGCCAGTATAACTGAATGCAAAGGATGGATGCTTGGGATAATCAAGGAAGGTTTCTTGGAAAAGAGGGTTTTGAATTGAGCTGTAAGCAAATGGGTATGATTCGACTGGTGAATACCAGAGAATTGTATTCTCCACACTGGCAATGATCAGCTAATAACCAGTCTCTAGTTCATGTCTTCTCAGTTATGTATGTGAAGACCCCACTAGGTTTGTTGGTGAAATGGGCCTCATTCATCTTTAATAAGTTAATTGAATTGTCAGTTTATTGGTTATTTGGTTGATGTCCAGAAGAATTTCACATCAGTATGTTCAAATCATTCTGTTAATGATTTTTAGAAAGTCTCATTTGTTAATATGATTTTTAGAAAGTCTCATTTGTTAATATGAAGAGAAAAATTTTTTAAATGTAGCTACACAATTCTGTAATAAAATCTTACCTTTTTTCCTTTACTCTTGTTGCAAAACTAGATAGTATGTTGACTGTGTATGAATGAAAATCCTGCTAAATGCCTTAGAGTCCTTAATAAAGAAATGAGCAGACTGAAATGGTATGGAGGTGAAATATATCCCCTAAAAAAAATAATGAAACCAGGGAAACAAATACAGCTGAAGCTTTCGTATGTTGAGGAATGATTTTGTGATACAACATGTGGTATTGAGAGTAAGAACTGGCTGCCAAGTTTTATAAAAGAAAGCATGAAGTCAATGTTAAATAAAGATTGACTATGAATTTGGAAGGGCTAAAAAAAACTTATTCGGAGAACGAGTTACAAATACCACCTGACAGAATAATAGGTAACTAAATAACTAAATACTGAGACTGGCTTTTCTTACATAATTTTATTTCCAACAAGAGTTAGTAATTGTAATTCCAACATGCCCTTCTGGAATTTTGCTATTCTAAAACAAATTTGTCAGAAGATTTCAGAAATTGAGATAGAAGGGAAATGGGGCCTGTCCAGTGGGTTTTCTGAAATTCATTGAACCTTAGGTTATTTGGACTGTGGTTTCTGTTTTTTTTTTTAATGCAAGGCATGGTCAGTCTATTTGGCAACTGGGGATTTAGTGACAGCTTAAAATACAGCTGAAAAAAGTGAGTAGGAAAAGTACTTAATGTTTGTAATAAGTGGAATCTACATCATCCTTTCAATAAAACCAGCACAATTTCATGTTTTTGCAGGAACAAACACGGTGCACTCTAAGCTCAGATAAATGGATTTACCTGGGGAAAATCCAAGCAAACAGTAAAAGGTTGATATTGTTTATTTCTTGTAGACTGAGCAAATTGTCCTCTAAAAACAACTTAAGCTTCCCTTAACAAAATTTAGATAGGGGCCTATTCCTCACATTCGAGGTCAACATCAGGTGTCCCTCCAAATTTCTCTTGGTGCCACTGTCAGAGTCAGAATTTGGGGTTGGATAGATGATCGTTTCTCACTAATAAGAATGATCTCATGAGTTCTTGTTTTTCTGAATGAGGGAAATCCAGCAGGAGAATATGGTCAAAATTTGGGAGGGGCAGACATAATGGCATATTTCCATTGGAGTTCTCTTCTCTTCTTTCCTGCCCAAGGATGCTTTCAGCAGAATTCCACCATGGCCTCTGAAGTTGTAAGTGTGTACCCCTCCGTACAGCACTGGGTATCTGTTTTCTTTCTTTTATGGTTAGAGAAAAAGAATGAGAATGTACCAGAGTACTTATTATTACAACAGATCTTTCTTTTTTCCTTCTAAATTTTTATTTAAATTGTAGCTAGTTAACATAACAGGGTAATATTGGTTTCAGGAATAGAATTTAGTGATTCACATATAACACCCAGTGCTCATCATAACAAGTGCCCTCCTTAATACCCATCACCCGTTTAGCCCATCCCCCACCCACCTCCCTCCAGTAGCCCTCAGTTTGTTTTCTATCATTAAGAGTCTCTCATTGTTTGCTTCCCTCTTTTTTTTCCCCTTCCCATATGTTCATCTGTTTTGTTTCCTAAATTCCACATATGCGTGAAGTCATATGGTATTTGTCTTTATCTGACTGACTTATTTCTCTTAGCATAATACACCCTAGCTCCATCCATGTTGTTGCAAATGGCAAGGTTTCATTCTTTTTGATGGCTGATCAATATTCTATTGTAGGTATATACCACATCTTTTTTATCCATTCATCAGTTGATAGACACTTGGGCTCTTTTTGGCTGTTGTTGATAACGCTGCATAAACATCGGGGTACATGTACCACTTCAAATCTGTACTTTTGTGTCCTTTGGGTAAAAACCTAGTAGTGCAATTGCTGGATCATAGCGTAGTTCTATTTTTAACTTTTTGAGGAACCTCCATACTGTTTTCCAAAGAGGCTGCACCAGTTTGCATTCCCACCAACAGTGTAAGAGGGTTTCTCTTTCTCCGCATCCTCGCCAACATCTGTTGTTTCCTGACTTGTTAATTTTAGCCATTCTGACTGGTGTGAGGCGGTATCTCATCGTGGTTTTGATCTGTATTTCCCTGGCGATGAGTGATGTTGAGCATCTTTTCATGTGTCTGTCAGTCATCTGGATGTCTTCTTTGGCAACATATCTATTCATGTCTTCTGCCCATTTCTTAACTGGGTTATTTGTTTTTTGGATGTTGAGTTTGGTAAGTTCTTTATAGATTTTGGGTACTAACCCTTGATCAGCTTTGTCATTTGCAAATATCTTCTCCCATTTTGTAGGTTGCCTTTTAGTTTTGTTGATTGTTTCCTTCGCTGTACAGAAGCTTTTAAAGTTGTTGAATTTTCAGTGGTTTATTTTTACTTTTGTTTCCCTTGCCTCTAGGGACATGTCTCGTAAGAAGTTGCTGCAGCCAAAGTCAAAGAGGTTGCTGCTTGTGTTCTCCTCTAGGATTTTGATGGTTTCATGTCTCACATTTAGGCCTTTCATCCAGTTTGAATTTATTTTTGTGTATGGTGTAAGAAAGTTGTCCAGTTTCATTCTTTTGTATGTTGCTGTCCAGCACCATTTGTTGAAGATGCAACAGATCTTAATGTCAGTTTCAGTTCTGCAAATGCTTTCTTTTTAAATATTCTACTTTTCTACTCACTGCCCCCCCCCACATTCCCACAAACTTCTTATATAGAACTGAAGTTAAACTTACAAATGTGGTGGCAAAAGAGCAGGATCAACAAATTTAGGGCATCCACTATCCATAAGAATAGTACCCTACATAAGGGGTTGCTTAGGAAATACTTTCCGAGTGAATGAATGCATGAACATCTGAATGAACCCTAAATGCAAGACAGGTAAGAAGTGCCCTAGAGGAGGCAGAGACTAGGCTTCTGGGTTTTTGTAGTGTTTGTTACTCTGTTACTTTCTGGTAGGAACTGGCAACCCTGCATTTCTTAGACTAGCTTTGCTACTTTGTGGGCAGAACATAATTTATTTGAGGAGTAATGCCATTTTTGACAATAAACACCAGCTATTAATATAGCGCAAGGCAGAGCTTCTCAGAAACCTAGGGAACAAATTTAACTGAAGTTCTTTTAATCAGTCCACCATCTATATCTTTCCCGGCAAGGGCACTATTTTTAGGTTAGTGTATGTTACACATATTCGTTACCATGGATGATTTATTTACATTTTGTCTTCTTATCATAGTGCATTGTGGTTTGTGAGGCAGTAAATTTAAATTGGAAATGAGCAAAGTAAATGAATGTCTATAAGTGAATAGCATCCGGGCTCTCAAACTCTTAGGTAAAATGTTTAGTGCCGTGTCCAGGGCCCTATCCCTTACCCCCATCCCTGTAAGATTCCATTCAGTCTGGGGTTAAGGCTCAGAATCTGCACTTTAACAAATTCAGGTGCCAGACGCAGAAGGTCCATGGATTTTACTTTAAGAAGCATGATGGGGAGGTGGGGCTGACTGGTTCAGTTGGTAGAGCATGCAACTCTTGATCTTGGGGTTGTAAGTTTGAGCCCTACGCTGGGAATAGAGGTTACTTAAAAATAAAATCTTAAAAAAAAAAAAAGCATTAGTGTTCATGAAAAGGTCTTGTAAAATATGTGCAAAAGAAAATTTTAAATTGTTAGTAAACTGCATAGTAATAGCTAGCAGTCATTTACCAGATTTTGTGCCCCAGACTCATGATCTAGGTTACCTTATTACTGTATTTTCCAGATGAGGAAACTGAGACATAGAGAGGATAGTAGATAGCACTGCCAGGACTCAACACTGGATGGTTTGACCCATAGTCCACTGTCTTGACCACATTGTTATCTTGCCTCTCCCGTTACTACCTGGCTTTCCGTGGATACTCCGGAAGTGATAACTTGATGCTTCTGAGAATTCTGCCTAGCACTGTTATTTGTGTTATTACACAGGTTTAAATATAGTTATAGACAGAAAGTCCTCAATGAATGGGAAACAAAGTTGGGATGTGGGGCCATGAGAGGCACCAACAGGCATGTCCACACACATTACATACTTATTAGTCGTAGGTTCACTGCCAGCAGGCTGAAATGTGGGTCTTATCTAGTCTAAAACTTTACATTCTTTGATTTATGTTTGATTAAAATTTAGTCCACTCAGGAGGAAAAAAAATTACTTGGGGATGGGGGATTATCATTCAGATTATTTGGTATTTGGTGACTTCAAATATTAGTGCTGCTGAAGCAAATACAGATGAAACTTTGGTTGATTAACAGAATTTTGACTAAATTAGACTTTGGGGCACCTAGGTGGCTCGGTGGGTTAAGCATCTGCCTTTAGCGCTGGTTGTAATCCCTGGGGTCCTGGTGATCAAGTTCCCTGCTCAGTGGGGAGTCTACTTCTCTCTCTCCCTCTGACCCTCCCCTCTGCTCGTGCTCTCTCTTCCTCTCTCAAATGAATAAATAAAAAATCTATTAAAAAAATAAATCAGACATTTGAGCATTATGAAAACAGTATTTTCCTTTAACACTTAATTATTGCCTTTTAGATGGATAAACTAATATAAAAGTAATTATTGATACCTTACTAGAGGCTGTATAGGTAACACAAATACATATATTATGGTACAGACAAAAAGAAAGGCTGATTTTCACATAAAAAGGTATTTTATTAATTTATTTACAATTTACTGTTTAACCAGTAAGTTAAAAAAAATTCAAGTGTGTGGATTACTTAAAGGAACTCTTGTTTCTCCCTTATTCCTTGATGTGTTTTTTCCCCCTTTCTTTTTCTCCTCTCTTTGCTTTCTCTGTAACTGCTGGCACTTTAATGTGGAAAATAGGCTCATTCATATCTTACCTTCTGACAAGCTCTGATTGTACCGTGTAAGAAAACCTGTAATATGGAAAGGCATGTAAATGTTGGATTTTAAGAACCCCAGCATTTGTACTTTTGACTCTGTCATTTTTTTTATGTAACAAAAGACATAAAAGCCAACAAAATGTTCTATCTATAGAAAATGCCTGTAACTACTTTGTTAATCTGAGAGTTGATCCCATTACATGTAATTTCAGGTTTAAAATAAGATCAAAGGCCACAGCTGGGGTTATGGATGCACTGAGACACCCCCTCCCCCACTGTCTCTGAGTTCCCAGGTCTTCCATTGTCTAGCCTCATGCCCAGCAAGTTGCTGGCACAGACTGTTTGGAGATGAATTGCTTGTACGATGAGGAACTTGGGAGGTTTTGGCAGCAATGACTTTGCCAGTGAAATGATAAGTTTGCATCTGTGATGTACATCTTTTTATAGAGTCAGTGTGGTTTGCTGGAAAGGATACTTGGTGGGGACTCTGGAGATAGGAGTTGTTTTGTTGCTTTTGCAACCTTACGGAGTTTTCTTTAGCCCTTTAGGCTACGATTTCCTCTTAGGTGAAATAAAATGCTTGAGCTATGTGGTTTGGTTTTTTTGTTTTGTTTTGTTTTTTAGTCTCTTCCAGTTTTAAAATTTATGTCTTAAAATGGAAAGCAATGTGTCTACCATTATTTTTTTTACTTTTTTATTTTGAAATAATTTTAAACTTACAGAAAAGTTCAAGAACAGTACAGAACTTCTCCTGATTACTCTTCACTTAGATTCCCCAGTTATTAACATTTTGCCTCATGTGCTTTACCATTATATATAGATATATTGCTTTACCATTTGCTTTACATTTATATATATACATACATATATAATTATTTTGAGAGTGGTTACAGACACCGTGCCCCCCTTTGCCTCCATATACTTCAGAATGTATTTCCTAAGTGTAGTGTTTTCTTACATAACCGTGATTTATTTATCAAATTCAAGAAAATTACCATTGATTTAATACTATTATCTAGTAAATAGTCCATGTTTAAATTTTATCAGTTGTCCCAATAATATTTTCTATGTCGATTTTTTTCCCCGTGCTCCGGGACACAGTCCAGGATAACACATTGCATGTAGTTGTCATGTCTCTTTCGTCTTCTTGAATCTGGAATAGTCCTTTATCTATGTTGTGTATGACTTTGACACTTTAAAAAAATTATAGGTCAGGTTTTTTTTTTTGTAGAAAGTCTCTTAATTTGGGTTTGTCTGATGTTTCCTCATGATTCTATTCAGGTTACCTATTTTTGGCAGGGATAGTACATTAAGTAATATTGTGTTTTTCTCAGTACATCACAGCAAGAGGCACAGGATACCATGAAGTTAAAACATTTTTAAGATGTGAATTTCACGGGGGTAAGTTTCTCCATTCTCATTGGATTTGAGCTCTATCTGCAAGACTATAAACAAATGAAAATATTTACTAAATTACCCAGATACTGGAATTCTCTATATTAAGTAAACCGATTGCCTGTATATTTTAGTTTTCATCTAAATAAGTTTATTTGCATGTTAGAGAGTCTTAAATTAACTATTCTGATTCTCAACTGAAGAAATCTCAGTTAAGTTTGAAAAGCATTTGGAAAAGATTTTGAAGAAGATTTAGATGCCTTTATTCTGGAGCCCACATGATATATTTTTTTCCAGAAAGAAATAAATTCTAAAGATTACCTCATTAACATAATGCTAGAAAGGATTGTGAAGGCTAACCAGAAAATGAGATCAAACAGTGGTGGAGTAAGAAAAAGAACAAGAACCTAGCTCCCCTGACTTGTACTCTAGTACTTTTTCACTACATTGTTGTTCCCATGAGTCACTATTTGGAAGCAAATCTGGCTTAAAAAAAAAATAAAGAAAGCAATTAGTCAATGACTATATACATTTATCATATTTTATAGTGCCCTCAGAATAGTACTGTGGACCAGTTCCAATGACGATGCCCCTAATGAAAATAAAAATAACCATCTTGGATTCAGTGGGCCACTTTGGGGCACTGTAGTGTTACTGAGAAGCAGTAGGTGGCACTGTTAATATACATTGATTTTATTATAAAACCTGGAAAAGGGAAGTAGTATTCCAGAGCTTTACTATGTGGTTGTTCCAACTAATGCTAGTGACACTTCACTTACTTGGTAAAGTCCTATCAACTCTGATCTCTGTGATGTTCATTTTCATCTCCCCTAACATGATCTGGCTGTGGAGGTTTTGACTGTTTTTGTGTTTTGGGTTTTTTTGGCACATACAATTGATGCAGTTTGTAAACTTTGCTCCACGAGTTTGGTAACTCATTTAGTATTGGAAAGGCATTTATTTACCTCATGCTTGTTATTGGAGATTTGGGAAGATATATGGTTTAATAACCTTTATATATATTTTCAGCTAAAAAATATACTTGAGAGCATTTCATACTTTTGACCTCTTAATATGATGCTTGCATAGAAAATTTTTTTAAGGCATTCAGATTTCTGATGTTTGATTTAGTCACTTAAAATAACTGAGTAGTTGATTATTTTCATTTAGAAAAAGTATCAGGAGGATAGAAATGTTTCTTATTTCATGAAATCATTTTTTGTTTTTTTGGAACGAGTGGGTAAGATATTTTATAACTCACACACAAAAGAAATCTGAAAAAAAAAACCCACCTGGAAATAGCATCTCCATAATTCTTAATGAATTCAGGCCTTGATTATTTGCACTGAATGCAAACTTTACTGGCTCATCATATCACCTTTTAAACACCTCACTTAAATTATGCAGGTAAAAATTCTGTTGTGTCCCTTTATAGAAAAAAAAACTGTGAAGAAAATGAAAACTGTGTTTAACTAAATGCTTCGGGTGAGAAAAATTACAAATAATGAAATAGTATTCATCTTTGCTTCTTTTAAAAAAATAATTTAGTTTTTCATCTGAGATGGGAGAAGTTTATACCTTCTAGAACGATGACATCATATGAAATGTTGACATCTATTATCAACCTAATTAACTATTTGCTGTTCAAATTGTGGTGAAAGTACATTGAGACTTCTTTTGTACTCTTATCGCTTGTTTAATACCAAATTGCCTGGCATATGTGTATCAAGGCTTTGATCTAATACTCTATCAGTTGTTGGCTCAGGCACAAGAGACTGCAGAGTACACAAAGCTGTCGCTGCAGACTCCAGGGAAAAAAGGCTGTGGATATACAGCCCTGATTAGCCAAGTCAGTCAATATTTGCATGATGCAATGATAATGCCTTCTTTATGTTAGGTTGTTATTTCACTGAAGCAAGTAGGAAACTTCCTTTTCAAGAACTTGGTGTATTTTTTAGCAATTCTCCCCCTCTACCCTCAGATACATATATAGCATATTTTCTTTCATCTCTTCCCATTTCTGTTCTGCCTTCAACATTTGACCACACACAAATGCAATATGATACATATTCTTCAGAGCCCACATAATTTTTCAAGATTTATATGCAAAGGAATTTTGATAAAGATATAACCTTGCAAGTAGTGTGTCAAAATCCTAGAATCAGAATTGGCTGTTTTATTTTTATACCTTAAATATAAAAGCTGCTTGTTGTAGTCCTACTTTCTATTCTCTAAACTTAGTTGATTTGTAAACTCAAAACCCTGATGTCTGAATTCTACTTTCTACTATAGACCTTGGACTGGGCATCTTTTAATTTTACTGAAGGGTTATGAGCAATGAAGCTAATAAAATAAATATTTGAATGAAAGCAATAGAAAGCTATGTTGAGCTAGCTGCCAGCAGAAGTTGAAGATTTCTTGGGGTGGCTCAGTTGGTTAACCATCTGACTCTTGATCTCAGTTCAGGTCTTGATCTCAGGGCTGTGAGACCCCAGCATGGGGCCTACTTGGAAAAAAAATTTTTTTTAATTTCTCTACCATCTTCCTTGTTTTAGAATTCTTGGTCTTTGCAATGAAGTTATGATATTCATAAGATACTGTTTAGAACCTAGCAAAGTTTTTCAGTCACATTCTGTTATTTAAGATGCTTTTTACTCTTCATCCCTCTTTCTGCTTCTTTTCTTTTTAACATATGAAAGGGAATTGATGGAAATAAAACAACCAACCTGACATCCCTTTTAAAGTCATTAACATTTATAGAGTAGCCTTACAGGGCACAGTGTATTATTTGCTGTAGAGGACAAAAACAAGACTTTGTTCCTGCCTTCAGAGAGTTTACAGTTGAGTTGACCTGTAACCTCAAGTAGGTGGCATGAAGGAATAGAGACATAAGAATAAAGCTCTGTATAATACGCTGTATGATAATATAGTCTGGGTGTAGAGGAAGAAGTGGTCAATTCTACCTGGGTTGGATGGTCTGATGGGCTTAGAAGCAAAGGAAACACAGGAAGGATTTTGTGAAGAAGGGCATCCAGGCAAAGAAAGTGATATGAGCAAAAGTAAAGAGGTATGGAACAACCAGGATATTAGTATTAAAAATTTAAGTATTTAAGTATTTAAGTATTAAAAATTAAGTATTAAAAATTTATCATGGGTTGGAGTAAGGAGGAAAGAACCTTGAGATACAAAAGGCTCCAGAAGTCAACAGAGGTCAACAGAAGCCAGATCACAGATGGCCTTACACATGAGTTTGGGTTTTAATCTTAAAATGGTAAGATATTGTAGTAGTTTTGAATAGCAGGGCCATGGTTGGATTTATATTTTCGAAAGATGTTATAACAGCAGGATGGAGGATAGGTCAGAAGGGTGAGACTAGAAGCAGGAGGAGTAACTAGGAGATTAGAGCAATGATTAGACGAAGCTAATGGTTCTTAACCTTTTGGGGGCCTCGGATCCCTTTTTAGAATCATATATGCATATACAGATTTACATATAATACTAAGTGGCTCATGGATCTCTTGAAGTCCATCCATGAATTCATGCATTCCAGGTTAAGAACTTGAATAGATAATGAAGGAATAAACAAATGTAGCAGCAATGAGGATAGAGAGAAACAGGCGAATATGAGAGTTATAACTAAGATATTATAAGACTTGTTTGACAGATTGAATATGAGAGTGTGGGATGGCAGAGTGTCTTAGATGCTCCCAGGATTCTAGCTACTGCAACCAAAACAAAGAATATATAAAGAGAAACATCTTACTGAGATTGTTGGAATACCTGTGGAATAGCCTGGTGGAGATGTTAGAAGGGAAGTATAAATAAGGACCTAGAATTCAGTAGGGGGTTTGGACTGAAGGTGTTGGTTATTTTAGACTCTCAAACATGTAAATAGAAATTAAATCCATAGGTTGAGCTCAACCAAGCCTCGAGGTAGAGTAAGAAAGAGAAGAGCAGGCAATGATCTTTAAGGAACGCTAACTTTGAAGGATCAAAGAAAGAGGAGTGAGCAAAAGAGATTGAGAGTTAGAAGGAAAAAACAAGAGTAAAGAGGATTAGAAGCCAAGGGGAGAAATAATATCAAGGAAAGAATGGTCCGCAGCATCAAATATTTCAGGGACATAAAGGACAAGTACTTAAAAGATGTCATTGTGTATGACAGGTAGCTATTTATGACTCCCACCAGAAGATTTCCAATAGAATTGGGGGTGGATAAATGTAATAAGCTATACTGTTAAAAGTGACTACAGAATATCCCTCCAGGAACATTGACTGTGATAGTAAGATGAGTGATAGAGTTAAAAGAGAATTCATGGTATCACTGGGTCAAAGTGCATGTGCATTTTCAACATGGGTAGAAATATCTGATTACCTTCCCCCAAAATGGTTATATTCATTCACTTCTACAATTGTGTATGAGAGTATACAATTTTCTACCCATTGACAACTGTATTTCTTTTTAAAGATTTTATTTACTAGAGAGAGTATGTGCTAGAGAGAGAGAGAAAGAGAAAGAGCGAGAGTGAGTGCAGGGACAGAGGGAGAAGCAGACTCCCCACTGAGCAGGGAGCCCTATGAGGGGCTCGATCCCAAGACCCTGAGATCATGACCTGAATGGAAGGTAGCTGCTTAACTGACTGAGCCACCCAGGCACCCCTGACGACTGTATATTAACACTCTTTCCAACTTTTGCTAGTCTGATGGCAAAAATTCTGTTTAATTTGCAATTTTCTGTTTATTAATGAGATTAAATATCTTTTTGTATTTTTAACTCTGTATTTATTCACCTGTTTGTTTAAAATCTTTGTCCATTTTCCTATTGAGTTTGTCGTTTTGTTGATGTGTAAGAACTCTTTATAATTACTGATATTGATATTTTTTCTGCTGTACATGTTGAAAACATTTGAAGGCATTTCTTTCAAGCTGTGGTTTGTGTTTTAACTTTGTGTATGGTGCCTTCATGTCAATCATATATGTCTATCTTTATAAAATTTTTAAAATTCTCATTTATTTTATTCCAGTGCGTTAAATTTTATTACATATGGGTCTTCATTATATCTAGAATTATGTGTGTGATATAGTGAACAAACTTTATTCTTATAAAATGAATACTTTACTTTCCCAACAACATATTAAATATCCATTCTTTCCTGATGGTTTGAAATGTCACCTTTATTATATACACAAAATTCTGCATATTCAAGAGTCTTCAGATTTTCTATTTGTTCCATTAGTATATTTGCATATTTCTACACCAAGATTACACTGCTTTAAATAATGGAATTTCACAGTATGTTTGATAGCTGATAGAATAAATTATCTTTATTTTTCCAAAATTTTTTTAGGTTTATTTTTGCTCATTTTCCTTTTCAGATGAATTTTAGTATCAGCTCGTCACGTTCCATTAAAGATCCTATTAGAATTTTTATTAATATTACATTAGCTTTTAAATTAAAATCTTTAGGAAGTCTTCCCAATCAGAAACTGGTCCGTCCATTTTCTTGAAGCCTTTTTTTGTTGTCATTTTCTTCTTCTGGGTCTTGCATATTTCTTTTCTTTTCTTTTTTTTTTTTTTAAAGATTTTATTTATTTATTTGACAGAGAGAGACACAGCTAGCGAGAGAGGGAACACAAGCAGAGGGGGGTGGGAGAGGAAGACACAGGCTCCCAGCAGAGGAGCCTGATGTGTGGGGCTCGATCCCAGACTGCTGGGATCACTCCCTGAGCCGAAGGCAGACGCCCAACGACTGAGCCACCCAGGCGCCCCTTTCTGGGTCTTGCATATTTCTTGTATTTATTTCTAATGTTACAGTTTTTACTTCCTTTGTGCATGAAATACTTTTTCCATTGCATTGGTTATTACATATGTATCACTTAGGAGTGTGTTTGGGTACAAACAACAGAAAACCCAAATGTGGCTTAAAGAAACAGCTGCTTATTTTACTCACATAACGAAAGGTCCACCGGTAAGCAGCTGCCAGTGTTGGTTTCGCAGCTCCGTTAAGCAGGGGATGTGTCTCTTCTTTTGTCTGTTGTGGCCTTATCTTCAAAAGATGCTCAGTGCAGGTGTAGCCCCATGTCAGCATTTGTACAAGAAGGAGAAGGAGATGGGGAAGTTGCGATTTCTTTATCAGGAATGCAAAAACTCGTCAGGAGAGTTGGCCCACTCCTCACTAGCCATAACTGTGTCACGTCACTACCTTCAAGTGGCAAGAGGGGCAGCAAGGGGGAAAGAAGAAGAATGAAAGTTAGGTTAGCTACGCCACAGTGTCTCCCCACTTGGCTTGTAGTAAAGCTATTGATTTGTGTTTATTGATCTTCTATTAGCTAGCTTGCTAAACACTCTTAATTTTAGTAATGTTTTAGTAACCCTTGTATTATCTAGGTAGAAGACTGTATGTCTACAAACAATAACAGCCTGTCTCTTCCTTTCAGGTAGAGGTAGATGCACCTCATTTCTTTTTCTGTCTGTTTTTTAATATTTTTCTTTTTTGGTCTTATTGCACTAGATCGTATTCTGTTTTTGTCTGATGGATACAATAGCCTCATGTCTTTTTGAAGATACTAGAATTTATTTTTCCAGTTTTCTTTTATTCCTTTAATTATCTTTAATCCTCAAGGAAGCTTTTCATCATTATTCCTGTTGTTGTTAAAACGCTGTTAGTTTTCCTTCAATATCTCGTAAACTTTACTTGTTCATTTAACATAATTAATGATGAAAGACTAGGCTCATTAATGTAGGCAGCCAATACAGGTCTCCTCTGAAGCGGTATTTATTGGCTTGTCCTACAGATAAGCCTGTCCCTTGTCTAGGAGGGCTGACTGAGACTGGCAGGCTTCTTTTGAGGTGCCTGGGGGTGGAGCCACAGGTTATAGACTAGTCCTTTCAACCCTTCCCCACTGCGAAAATAAGGAGTGCTTAATTTTGATGCTGAGGCCGGTAGTGCATTCTCTTCCTGGTAGAGGTGCTTCCTTAGCACACCTCTTTTCCTGTCTGTGCTAGTCAAGAGTTACTTACATTCTGCCATCCTCCTGTTTCAGGACCTTGCACCCACACGGGGAGCCCATAGGCAAGACATTTCTGGAGAGAGCTGTTCTGAGGGTTTAGCCAGGGGTTAAAAGCAGCTCCTGCCAGCAGCTCTGTATAAACAAGGGGAAAAGGGACATCTACTAGCCTTTGTTCTTCCAACAACAGTTCTTTGGTGAACCTTCAAGACCCCTCTAGGGCCTACTCTTAAGAGTAAGACTTCTCTGAATCTGTACTTCACTCCTGCTCCAGGTTTGGGCTGTGTTTCTTTCTCTCTGGTTTTGTTCTCAGTGAGTACCATCCCCTTTGCTTTTCTGTCTTCTGTTTCTTTAGAATTTTTTGTCTGCAGATGAAAATTTCCTTCATCCATGAATCTATTCTGTTAAAATATCTGTTTTCAGGGGGTGTGGCTAGGAGTACACGCATGTGTTTGGTCTACTATCTTGATCCACACTTCCCTAGGGGGATACTTACAAAATCATTTACATGTGGCCAATTGGTTGTCTTTCATAAAGCAAACAAAATATAGCCGTGGGTTGATTAATTGTCAAATAACCTTTTGGTCCTCTGGAAATCTTTCATTAGTAAAAATACTGTCACTTTGATACTTAGTAATTCATTTGTAGGCCTTATTTTGAAGAAAGGAATGTTGATATCCTGAAGTACTAATTCAGTATCTCTCAAAGTGTTTTTCCTCCAAATTGGTGTGTGTTTGCACTTTGTGTGCTTGTCTCACCTCGGGGACAATTTCTTTAAAAACAAATTTCCTTTTTAGTCATTTTTGGACAATACAAAATTTCCTAAATGTGATGTTTAAATAACACCGATGCCTAGGAAGTATAAGCGGAAGTTCAGTTTACTGTATTTTGTATACTTTTCCTTTATTTTGCTTGGGGAAAGAGAGCAGAACAATCTTTTCTGTTTTCTTTAAGATGAAATGTCCATTAAAGGAAGCTGTTACATTACCATAGCAACATATTTTATTTTATATTCAACTCACCTTTAGGGGTGACTGCCTATCCAGCAGGAAAACCCTAGAAGCTCATCTAATGACTAGCTTGATAAATTTCTCTGCAAAATGAAGACCACTTCCGTGCCGCCTATGGAATATAGGACCAAGTCACCATCACCATAAACTCATGGCAGAATCTGGAGACTTACATTTGAAAATGAAAAGGGATAAAACGTGCTTGTTTCAGTGGTGGGCTCTGGTTTCTCATCCTCAAAAACTTGACGCTCATAATATTAAAATGCTACAAAAATTGTGCCACATGAAACAAGCATCCAGAGGTTCTAAGCAAAACACCATGTCTTGGAATTAGGAAAGTTAAATGGCCTTTATAATTTAAAGCTTTTCTGTTATAGAGCTGCTCTAGATGCCATAAAGGAGAACACCTTCTTAATTCTTGCTGTTTATCGACTCATTTTATTTGGAAGGGCCAGTAGTATTACTACGTATGGTACAGATGAGACTGAGTAAATAATCATGCTAAAAATTAATTATTGAGTAGCTCAGTAAGATATACTTAAAAACAACAGCAAGTATCCCCTAGCTTTTAGTTCCAGGAACTATTACTTTATTATTAGTGACTTAGAAATACCATATTTGTAGCACTTTCCTCGGAAGCGGAGAAGTTATTAAATACGTGGATTTAACTCAGTCCTCTTTGGCCTAGTCTGTAAGCTAATAAAGTTTGGAGGGAGAATAAATTGGACTGTTATAAAAAATGGGGTTTTAGGATTTTTCAAGAGGCAACATCAATTTCATGTATGGCTTTTCATTCTGCTTAGTCTTTGGTTATGGATTCTACATTTATTACTGAATGGTTAATATACTTAGAACTGGGCATCCCAATGACAAAGAGAGACTGTAAGAGTCTCTGGACAAACATTCCTGCTGGGCCAGAAATGCTGTAACAATTTTCTCAGGAAAAAATGAGTGTTTGTCTTTGTTCTAATTTAAATCACACGGTGATTTGCTAAAACTTCAAAAATGCAATTTAATCCTGTTCAGCTTCCAAAGAGGGTTGAATGTACAATGAAATGAATTAGCTAGGCCAGTCATAATCAAACACTGTAGAAAGCCGGGCAGACCCACCATATGCCAAGGGTTTTGCAAACAGATATTCTGTCTGGGGAAAAACTGACACACACAGAGTGTGTGTGTGTGTGTGTGTGTGTGTGTGTGTGTGTGTGGTAACTGGTGGAGGTAAGATATCTCTTAAGAAACATTGCACCTTTCAGGAAATTTATTCACATGACTTTCAACAAAGCAGCACCAAAATTGTCACTGTATTTTATGAGTAGTTAAATTCTTCTGGGAGATGAGGACAAAATTTGAAATCACTATGAAAGAAGTCTCTTCTCGTCTCATATCTTGGCTAAAGATGGAACCCTTATTCTCTCTAAGGGTAATTTGTTCTTCTGATAGAATGTCATTGAATCACCAACAGTCACAGAGTATTTTCTAAAATCAAGCTAAGAAATGCTGCTTTGAAAGGGCAGCAGTATAGCTTAAGAACAGAGGGTTCTGAGTAAGACAGTATGGACTGTAGGCTGGCTTTGCTACTGCTTACTTATGTGGCCTTGGGCAAGTAACTTAACTTCATGGACCTTTGGTTTTTCTCATCTGTGAAATGGGGATAATAACCAAATAATGTTGGTATTAGGATTACATAAGGTAAATAAGTGAAGGGCTTAGCACATATTTACATTATAAATATTCAGTAAACATTAATTATTATTAATATTATTACTACTATTATTACAGCATTCCAAAATACCCCAGCTTTTCTTCATGTAACAGATTCTTATTGTGCATTTACTCTGTGTCAAGCCTTACTAAATACTGGGAATTAAGAATCTGCTTCTCAGGGCGCCTGGGTGGCGCAGTCATTAAGCGTCTGCCTTCGGCTCAGGGCGTGATCCTGGCGTTCTGGGATCAAGCCCCACATCGGGCTCCTCCGCTATGAGCCTGCTTCTTCCTCTCCCACTCCCCCTGCTTGTGTTCCCTCTCTCGCTGGCTGTCTCTCTCTCTGTCAAATAAATAAATAAAATCTTTAAAAAAAAAAAAAAGAATCTGCTTCTCTATTGGTTACAGACAGTGCTTTCTGCTTCCTGACCTTAATTCTTTAAAGGCAAAACTTTATAGTGAATCATTCACTTAAACAGATCAACCCATTGCCACATTAAAAAAATTTAAGACTAATATATTTTAGTGATATTTAATAAACAACTATAGCAGCAACAAATAAAGATATTCAAGGGGTGTCTGGGTGGCTCAGTCTGTTAAGTGTCTACCTTTGGCTCGGGTCACGATCCTGGGGTCCTGGGATCAAGCCGCACATCTGGCTCCCTGCTCAGTGGGCAGTCGGCTTCTCCCTTTGCCTCCCCGCCCCCACGTGTGTGTGTGTGTGTGTGTGCGTGCGCACACGCTCTCTCTCACTCTCTCAAATAAATAAATAAAATCTTAACAAAAAAATTCAAGTGCACTTAAACTGACTTCTGTCTCAAAATATTGGTAGTAGAGTTGTAATCAGGCTGTAGAAGAAATGGGCCCAGTATTACATGCCACTGCAATGCTCTCATGTGGATTATTTTTTTTATTTTTGCTCCTCTCCCCTTTTCATGTCTGATGCATGCTAAGATTTTCACATACATAGCTACCACCTGCTAAGATGTGGTTTTGCCTCTGTGCAAGCCTGGAATCCCTTCAACAGTTATGTTTGCTTGTGTACCTCTAGCAGTCGGAGGAAGAATCACATCAGGCTGCATGCAGGGTGTGAGCCGTGTCCTACTCTGGGTCCCCCCAGTGAGGGCACTCCCAGGTCCACCTTCCTGGAGAATGTGCTTTGGAGCAGGGTGGACTGTGGGCCAGGGACTTGTGTGGGCTTCCCATTAATCTCTGAAGGTGGGAGGGTAATCCCTTCACAAATATGGGAATGGGGGCTGCTCTGAGGCTGGCAAATAATAAACAATGAGGTTTTTTTTTTTTTTATCCTGGATTCCTCCAGCCCTCCTCTCTCTAGTCCTCAGCAATAATTTAGCCTTGTCTTCCTCTCTGAAGGATTTAAATGGAATGACCTTAATTCTTGCTTTGTTTGCACTCTATCTTTTAAGGAGCTGCAGTGAAGACCAAGACAAACAGTAGATTAACAGTGGTACCTTTTATAAAGCTGATTAGTTCCCAAAATATGCTGAAAGGAAACAAAACCAAAAGGAAAAAAAAAGAAAAGAGAGTGGAATGGGGGCTAAGACAGAAGCCTTTGTCGGTGAGTTTGAAACAGCTCCTTTCCTTTCAGTAGTTGCAGATATTGACCTTCCAGTAAAATATTTCTTTTGTGTGTGAAGGTTTTGCCAGGATAGCATTTATAGTATTAAGCAGGTACCTAGTAAGTGTTTCTAAACAAATATTACTTTACTGCCTAATTTTGGTTTAAGAGGAGAGTTATACTGAGGATGAATTCAGAAAACATTTGATTATGGCTCACGCTGCTCCTTGTAGCAGGGGCTGTCAAGTGGCCGACAGTGTTAAAATCAGAATTCCAAAGATGCTGCTCCATGTGGAGTCATTAAGAGAAGCACAGGCTCCTAGAATCTCCTTCAGCTCCTCTGGATTTGAAGGAATTTACAGAGAAACTTCCAAGACACCTCCGCCATATCCAAATGAAAGCCAAAGCATTAGAGTGTGGCAGAGCTGAAACTGTGTCTCTGGAAAGAAAAAAATATATTAAAGCTCCACAGAAAATATTTCTAGAATCAGCTTCTGTTTCCTTAAAGGGATGTTACTGAAATTGTTCAATTTAATTTAAAGTTAAATAAAAATGTGAAAGGCTAGGGTGCATTAATAAGATGATCCATCTGCTTAGAATAATAGGATAATTCACATCTTCATTGTCAGAGCAGAAAGCCTCCGATAAGGTCAATCATTAAACTCAATATGTTTCATTCTTTGATGCCGTCTCACTTAGATTCTCAGTGCCACTTGTCTGTCCTTCTTTTCCACTATGCACCTATATTGCAAATTTAGTTCCATTAGGTAGATGCTTGCACCATTATGAAGCCTGATTCCATCATGTTTAAAGTGCCAAGCCATTTAAATACAGTGCAGTCTATGGTCATATTTAATCCAAACATTTACACACATCCAGCTCCTTCTTATCTTTTTAAATAGGATGCAGGGCTTATTTTTAAATTACATCCTCATTCATGCTCTATAAAAGCATCAAGAAAAATCGTCCATGGGATTTAAATTCTGGTCCACAGGTGCTGCTTCCAATTCCTGGCATGGCCATTAAATCCTAGCCCTAGAGTAATTCTCGGCATGACACTCGGTGTTGAGGCAGAAAAGATAAAATAGAAACAGCCATTTTTTTTTCGCTCCTAGAAATTATACCACACTGAAGTGTACTGTAGCCTTTTGCTTTCTTCTCGATACCTAATTTAAAGAGCATTTTTAAATAAGGGCCCCCAGGAAAAGGACATCAGCCGAAAGTTACGATGCTTGAAATGAGGCAGGTATTTACCCAAAACTGTGAAGTGTGCATGATTTCTTTCACCATGTGGAGTCGGTTAGAGGTGCATCTATGTGGGGGAGGTTTCTGTCGATGTAATGAGTCTTACCATGACTTGGGTGCTAGGACTAATGCCACTATATCCCAACAGTTCTGAATAATCCGTGGTTCCCCTAAACCCTTGGGACCGTCTTTCCCACAAATTCTCTCTCGTCAGTTTCTAGTGTCATTATGCCCTGAAGATATAAGTGCTCTTACTTTCTTTCCTCCATTGCTGTATGCAGATACTGGTGCAGTAAGAAATCTGTCTTGTTGGTTTGGAAGAGCAGTTCAACCAAACTACTTTATACTTAGACAAGCAAACAAACAACTTGGTCTCCACCTAACTTATCTCATTGTGTACTTAAAAAAATTCACTAACGCTGCATCGGGGGCTCCCGGGGCCTCTATGTGAGAGAGATACCCAAATGATCAGAACCGTGCAGTTGTCCTGGGTGCACTTCTTTGTAAGGCTGCCATTTGTTCCCACTCACCTAGAGAGCTTGTAGATAGCCTAAGAGGTTTGTGTGCGTGTGCGTTTTCACAAATTTTCAAAAGTTGCCATGGGGAGAGAATAGAAAGAAAGCCCTTCAAAAAGAAAATTATTTTCAAAGCATCATCACCAGAAAAACACCCCTACAATGGATATCTTTGAAGGTCGACTGCAGTCTGAACTAATTGGGGAGGGAGGGGGAGAGCTTTCAGATCTGCTCACCTTTTGTAATGGGTCTCAGAGAAGTGATTGGTAGCCAAACGCTTCCTGCAATGAGTGGTTTGGGTACTTTCTAAGCAAAAGGAAAGGCTCCTCCAGTTTCTTCTTGTTCATGTCACTGAGAGAGGTCACCACCTTCCCTCTTTTACTTGCCACTTCCGATTATTGGGTAGGTTCTGCTCCAAAAGTCATCTTTTGTTGCGAGGACATTAATCTTCTCCCCAGTGTTGAAATGCTTGGTAAGAAGGAGGGGTGGAAGTGGGAAAACTGATCTCAAAAGCCTCAAGATCACAGCTGAAGAGTGTTATTTATAGACCTTTACTGAAAATCAACTTCAGTCTGTGTGAATGTACTACATTAAACCCATAACAGACAACAGGCTTATGAATATTTGGCACAGTGATGAAATCGGCTGCAGCCCTTCTGCTGTGGGAAGGGAGAGAAACACAATCTAGGAAGTGCTGGTACTCCTCCTTGGAGTGTGTCTGTTGTGATTGCTAGCTGGTTTCCACAGATCCTTGCCGAATATTATGCCATTAAACAGTATGAAAGAAAATCAAAATATATGTTTACGGGGTACTAAATAGTAAGTGCCCTTTCAAATGCCTTTAATGGCTAGGCTTTAAAGTCATCGTGGAGTACCCTCAGAAAGGGAGAGCAGCGTGTTTCACAGATTTCTGTGGCTGTAAACCACTATGAGATGCTGAATGAAAGCACGCTGAGATGTATGAACACCCCATACTCTATACCCTTAAAGGCGTATTCAGAAAGAGAAAACAGCTCTCTGCCATACATATTCTTCAATTTGTAGTTTTAATTGAAAAATTGGTGATGTCTCAGCTGTATTTTCCCAAAACTGGAGTGACAATCAATGTCTGCTTCAACATAATAATGAACTTATTTCCTGGGGCAGTTAAGGAAGGGATATATGTTTGGATGGTGAGTTAGAGTGAGCAGTGGCTAAATACAGCAAAATACTTGCAGTGTGAAAATACAAATATCATTAAGAGCATTTAAGAGTAAGTACAGTTCTTGTAGTATACTCTTGATTGTGTTTGAATTTTTATGTTAGATGAACTAGTACTCCATGTATGACAGACACACAGGGTCAAGGTGACTAAATAGGAAGTCCAGAAATAGACCAAACACATTGACTTTAGCATCTGGTAAAAGGAGCATATCAAGTCAGTGGGGAGAAAAGATGGATTATTCCAGAACTGGAGATAAGATAAGTGGATAGCCATCTGGAAAAATATAAAGTTAGATCTATGTATTATACCCTCCACATGGATAAAGTTTAAATATTAATATTAAATATTTTAAAAAGGAAAAAATTGAAAAAAGAAACCATAGAAGTACTACAAAATGCAAGGGAGGGCTTCTTCATAGCTTTGGAGTAGGGAAGGAGAAAAAAGACAGGACCACAAAGGGCTTGTATGGCTACATAAACATCAGACTTTCTCTATGGAAAAAAACATTCATATGCAAAGTTAAAAGACAGATGACAAGTTGGGGAAAATATTTGCCAACTCATAGCACAACAGAGGGCACATTTCCAAAAATATGAAGAGCTCTTAGAAATCCATAAAAATATTAGCACCCTAAAAGAAATATGGGCAAAGTATCTGAAGAGAGGATTAACAGGAAAAGAAACACAACAGGCTCTAAAATATATGAAAAGATATTTGGCCTCACTCATAACAGAAATTTAAATTAAAACTGTAGAACGGTACTATTTTTTACCTACTGGATTGGCAGAATTTCAAAAGTTTAATATTATCCTTTGTTGGCACAGTATGTGGACACAGGTACTTTGGTATATACTATTGAGGGAGTATAGATTGGAACTATTACAGAGGGCCGTTTGGCAGTTCTCATCACATTTACAAATGCAAATATATTCTTTAATCTAGAAATTTCACTTCTGGGATTCTTTTACCTATTTTTGTGCACATAAAAAAATAACAAATATACAAGGTTATTATAAAAAGGAAAATATTGAGAACAACCTAAATGTCCACTAGTAGATGTTGCTTAAATTATAGTACATCTATACAGTGGAATACTACGCTGTTGTGAAAAGGAAGAAGAAGAAGGGAGAACATCTCTATGTTCCGATATGGAAAGACCACCTAATATACTGTTAAGTGAAGCGTGTAGAACACTAAACAGCTACTACCACTGTGGAAGAGGTAGAGTAAGGATCTCTGTTAGTATTTTCTAATATTTGCATAAAGAAATTCTGGAAGACTACAGAAGAACCTAACAATAATGGTTGTATGTGAAGGATTAAGCTAGAACTAGACAGACAGATTTCAGGGGGGCAGGAGGGAAGCTTGTCAGAGTAAACCACTTCATCTTTTAAAATTTTCTAATTATATTTTACTAAATGTTACCTATTGAAAAATTTGTATCATTGAAATAATTAAATGAAACACTTAAATAAAAATTAAATCATTCCAAATTCAAGCAAACAAATGAAAAAGTTTGTAGTGACAAAAATTATACCAATACTAATGAAAGTAATTACTGATTAAGGCAGGTATATGTCTACCAAGGCAATATGAAAGAAGATTAAGAGCAGTTTTTCATAGGAACTATTATTAATTTGATCCCTGTCTATGTAATATCCCATCATTTATCATATATCTATGCTATGTCTCTCCATTTTCTGGTTAAAAAATCTGAAAAATTGAAAATTAAATTGAGGAATGATTATATTTTGATTGGCTTCAAAAACATTTGTTAGCTTTTGAATAAAAAGTTCTCCTTTGTAGTCAGCTCTAGTGTTTAAAAAATCACTTCCACATTCTCAAAGTAGGAATTGACCATAATGCTCTTTTACCACCAAAAGAAAATTTGCCCAACTCTTAATTCTGCTTCAATCCTAACTTCCAACTTGCTATCTTTGGGTTAAACAGAACATAAGGTTAAAGTACCAGAGCCTTGAGAATCAGAGTTGATGCTACAATTGTGTAGTTAAAAACTATATTTACTCTAAATTGCAAAATGGTAGGTATTGTATGTGATGTTTAAGTTGCTGCAATTGTTCTAGTAATAAATGTAATATTCAGCAGCATTTTTCATAGATTACTCAGTTCATCATTAGTGCCATTTGCCTCTTTATAATAATGTGCACTTTCCTTTAGAAAGAGCTTGGTTATTTCTTTGGTTGGGCCTATTTGCTCCTTTTTTATGTGAGATTTTTCAATACTATGAAATGATGCAGAGCAAAAAAGGTCCATCCACTTCACTTGTGTTGCCTCCTGCGTTACCTAAACCACAACAGAACAATGACAGACAACAGAGCCTTTCTCCTCTCTAACAATTCAATCACCATGACAACCAGCAGAAGAACGTTGGGCCAGAAAAAAGCATTGAGCTTGAGGGACTAGACTAATCAAAAAATGGAATAACATGGCAACAATTACGCTGATGAGTGAGAGGGAAGCTGCAGATGCATTCAGACACCTATGGCATTGCAGGCTCCGCGCATTCAGCATTTTGTGTTTAGAGTCTTGTGTTTTTGAGAGCAGGTAAATAGACAAGATCGACTTGTGTAACAGAATGTCAGGGCTCTAGTTAAATAGAAAATTCCTTCCCTTTGGCTGTGCTACTTCAAGCGCATTGAAGAGGGTTTAGGGGAGATGAGGTTTTGAAGTGAAATGTGTAATAGATACAATATGAGTGCCACAGGGCAACGTTATGTAGTTTTAAAAAAGTAAACTTGGGGATGTTTCCCCCCATCCACACCTTTTTTTTTTTTTTTTCCCAAATACATAGGCACAAATAAAGGGAGAATGCTGTTGGGTTAGTGGCTGACTTTGTCTTAAATCCACCTTCATGTCAGGAACATACATGATTTACTCCATGTTTCTGGGGACTATCGATTCCTTTTGACAAAATCAAGCACCATGATTTCAGCAGTGCCCGTTCTAATGTCTGGAGGACGCTTAAAGGGCATGATAGTTTTGTGGGTTGGATAACAGGAGTACAGGAGGATGGCTTTGTGTTCTACTCATCTTCCACCTCCACAACTGCCTTGGTTTACTTCAGACAAAATTCTGGCTGTCCCTGAAGAGATGAACATACTGTATATGTCTCTTTCTTCTAAATGGCATTTATATTGGTATTACTTCTTGATTGCAGATAGGGTGGTTGGGTTGTAAATAAATTTTCCATACAATGACCTCAGCCTTGATTTTTCTGATTAAATTTTTCCCACAAATATTGTACATTTCTAGGTGCTGTGCTTAATCAATTTGGTGGATGTTTTTAGTGAATCACATTATCTGGTTTTGATTTATCAAAGACAAATTTTTCCCCTCCCCCAAGAAAAATTCTAATTAGCATTATCTCATTAAGTCATAAACAGGAACTGATAACCTCCTCTCAAAAAAATAAATAAATAAATAAAAGGTTTGAAATACTGTCATTTTCACAGAGAAATTGGAGGTAAGAGGAATGAGACCTAACTTTTTGTAATGCCCAATTTAAAATATTTGTGTTGTGGTGGGGTTGTAAAGGCTCCAGTCTGCAACTTTGAGCTGGTTCTGTCTCCACACACTTCCTAGACTACAGCGTCTCCAGTTGTTACCTGTTCTAGAACTTAGTGTAATCTGGTTATTTTGACTTCTGTAACTCAATATACCTATCTAAAATGGGCTGTTTTATTCTATGCTGTTTGGTTTTTTTTTTTTTTTTAATGGTCATCAGGGAAGGAGAGGTGGCAGCTTTATGAGTTTACTTTGAGCCTATAAGTAAATGTTTATTAATGATGAGAACTTTTCTACATGAATGAGTGAGTTATTCTCTTCATTTTGGTCTTGGTTAGACCAATAGTTTCCAGCTAGAAATTGCTCATTGGGAAGATGATTTTAGATTGTTCTTCCTGGGTTAATTGTCCTGTTGCTCAGGTAAGAAGAACAGCGTGGTCAGAATAATGACAGCCACTTTTAAAATGTTTCTTTACTCCTAGTTCATCCACTTCTCAAAAGATTGAGGCAGGTTAGACAAGAGATGGAATTCTAATAAAACAGAGACTCATTAATAGAAGCTAAAGGGCAGCAAACAAAATGAAGTGATAGCTGAAGAAAAATTGGTATCAAGAAATCCTAGCCAAGAATAGTACAATTTCCAGCTCTGAGCTTTCTAGCAGCCAGGCAAAGAGAGAAAGTCTATGAATTACAGAGCCCTCCTTGACTTATCATAAAAATCATGTTAGTTCTTTAAGAGAAACAACCTTTTACTGTCTCTGTACTCCAGCTGGAATTTGTCCTGGGAAGTGGTGTGTGAGAGGCAGCCAGTGAATTTTCATAGGAAGTTGGCTTTCAGCAGCCCCTCTGGAGGAGGATTTGTCCTTCTGACTTTGGCTGGTATGCATCCTGAGCCAGGAGCAAAGTAGAGTCATTCTTTCACTCTGTGATCAGGAAAAGATGAGGAAAAGAGAAAAAGAACAAACTCTTCTGGTCATGAAGAAGAGTCCACATCCCCTGAAAGCGAGTTATAATGGCTTGTTCAGAAACCAATGAGTAAAGGAGGACTTGAATTTGACCAAAGCGTTTTTGGTTTTGTTTTTTAATCAAAGAGCTGCTTACTCTAAAGGTGAAGCAGCTGATGACTGGATGTTTGGAAGGGGCTCATTAGCTGCAGTGGGCCTCCTCCCAGAAAAAGGCCAGTTGAGCTACTGCCAGATTTCATGCCATATTCGATGAAAAACGAGGGTTTTTTGTGAGATTATGGTGAAAAGGTGAGAAAACAACCAAATGGGCTTTGTAGAAGATAAACAGTGATATCTTGAGTAGACCACACTTTACAGAAGCCAGATCTTACTTTAGACAACATAAGCATGATCATTCTTTCTACACAGTCCCTGATATTCCACTGTACTGCAAAGAAAATCTGCTTATCAGTTTTAACACCCTTCTCTGAGTTGCCAGATAAAGGCCGCAGCAATCGGAAGAAATTTATCTTTTAAATGTTTCTATTATGCTTGGTGACAATGCCGTTTCCACTCAGGAGTTCTCTAGTATGTATTTTTTTTTCCCTATGGATGAAGCAGGAATCAAAAAGGACTTTGGCTCTGCCTCAGGAGAACAATACAGGCATGCAAACACTGAGCCCTGCGTTGCATTAAGCTCTGAAAATTCTTTAGGGAGCCAGTGGAGCTGTTCTTGTGCCTCAAGGCGAGAGACTTTATGTTCTCAGAAATGCATACGTACGACATTTGCATGGGGATCCTAAACGGAGTTCATTCCTGTCTAGTTCTCCCTCTTTTTATTGCCCTTCAGTGGCCTTTTACATCCTGGAATCTTAAGATTTCATACTAAGGGGAAAAGCAGCCCCCTGGTTCAGTTTACCTTTCTGCACGCTGTGTTTTCATTGTAGGATTATGAGGCTGACACTTATGGGGTGTCTACACTGTGCAGGTACCAAGTGAGTCATTTCACTCCCATCATTGCCAATCCTCGATGCAGCCTATAGAAATAGTCTTCTCCTGCCTGAACTCTTGTATTAATCTGTCATTCATTCAACAGTTTTGGAGAACCCATGCTACAGGCAAGCAGACCTAGTTGTAGATGTTGAGGACCCAGTGATAAATAAGATATGGTTCCCTGCAAAGAAATGGAAAAACTAACCAGCAAAAAAATTAAGGGAACTTAATAAGGAAAGTGTAGAAATCAGAATATGAAGCCATTTGTATAATTCTGAAGCTCATGCCAGTTCCTCTTCCACCCTGCTTCTTCTCTTGACTAGCTCCTGTCTTCTGATTTGTGATTTTCTGAGGTTAAGAGCACTGATTTGAGGCTAAGATCACCTAACTGATGATCTTAGGAAAATTATTTAACCTCTCTGGCCTTAATGATTTTATCTGTAAAACAAGAATGCTAATTACCTACCCTCTTACTTTATTCTGAGGCTTAAATGAGACTGTGTGTGTAAAGCTTAGCACCGTGCTGAGCACATACAATGCTCAGTAAATGTAAAATATGATTGTCATCATCCTCATTATGGCTTTCTCTTACACCGAGGGACCTCTGGGGCTGTTTGCTTTTACTTAGAATTAAAGTCTCTTCCCTTCCTTCCCTGGCTGGCTTTGCCTTATAGACTGCCAGAGTTTTTGCTCAGCCGTAGGTGACACTTGCCATGATTTTACTATTCACACTAGGGGTCTACAGGAACAAAGATGGAGAAATGTCTTTGTGCTGAGGAATATATATGTGACCTTACGTAATATTACCAGGAGGAAAGGCCCCAAGAGAAGAACTCTGAAGACTTGAGTTTTAGCATCTCTGATTCTTGAGACTCACACAGGAGTGAATTACCACCCTCTGTCCATATGTCTGTCTTTCTCTTTCAGCTGGGGACTACATTAAGGAAATGACATGGTCTTACTCATCTTTGTTTTCCTAGTGTCTGTCATGGTACTTAGCATACAGTAAGTGCTTAGTAAATATTGTGGAGTGAATGAAAACTGACTCTAAAAATTCCATTTATTTGTTGCTTTAAATTGGATACATTTCTGCATTTCAACAGTACCAGAGAAACATACCAAAATGTTATGTGGAACACTGGTTTTCTTCATGTGCTGGGATTTGGAAGTGATATTTTTTCTTTGTACTTTTAGAATTTGGTGGATTAATAACATTAACAGTAATTGATGTTATTGAGAAAAGGTCTTTGGACTTGACTTGTGAGATGGAAGAGCTTGGTATTTTTAGACCAAACAGTGACGTGTTGAGAGCTGGAGCCTCCAGAAATTTAAGGTTATGGTGGAATGCAGAATTGTCCTTGCCCTCTCACCAGGTACTGAGCAGACTACGGTTAATATTGCCTTTAGAGTTCAATTTATGTCACTCTTTTATGGAGCTCTTTCCTCTTTGCAGCCATTATTGCATTCAGCCTTCCAGTTAGGGGCCAGAGTGACCAGTCCCATTGGATAAGGACCAGAAAGATTATGCCTTTGGCCCAAGTTTAAGGTCCCACACTCTGTTCTCTAATCTTTTATACCAAAGCTCAGAGCAGTGACTTATTCCCCTTTCCCCAGTGCAAATGCTTACTGATAGGAGCAATTGACAGGAGCCAGGATGCCTAATTATATTTAGTTTACAAGCAGTGTCGTTTCTTAATGGCTTGAGAAAGTTTCATTCTTTCTCCTTTCCTCTGCTGCAACTGACTCTCATAACTGGTTGTTTTCAGCAGTGATCTACACTCTTTTGCCTCTTCTTTACAATTAGTGGGACATGAAGGTGTGTTTTGTAGACTCTGAACTCTGTTGCTTCTAAAACTGGGCTGTGATATTGCTATAAAGGTTACGAGTCACTGAGGAATAAGAGTAAGCCAATCCTTTGCCACTATAACCTCACAGGTTATTTTGAAAAATGCATACTGAATTGTCATGCTGTCATCTGGGTCTACACAGGGTGATAGCTGTGTCTTCTAGTACAGGTTCAGTGGCAGGCAGGTAGATTATTTGGCTTCTAGGGGATCACAGGCACAGGCTTACCCTATCAGGCCATTATAATGCTCTTTCTCTGGCGAGAACTAATTGCTGGAAATACAGCACCCCAGATTAGGAAGAAGTGAGTGGGTCTCATAGGCATGAGGACTTTGTAAACTGAGCTGGTCTTGACTAGATTTTATACCTCTTTAAAAAATTTATTAGTGATAGCATGAACTAGAGTCTCCCAAACCCATAGTTTATTATTTGATATTAATTTAGGCAATTTGGAGAGATAAGTTAATCAAATAAATTTAATCTCTGCAAATGCTTTAGCCAGCAATGTGTCATCTTTCCCAGGCACATCCTTTTGCTTAACTTGCCTCTGTTTCCAAGAGGCCCTCAAGGGGTGATGCTAATGCTGGGCTTCCAAGTTCCTAAAGATATCTTTTGTCAGAAGACACTTTGAGAGGCACCAAGTGCTCTCCTAGAAGGGACTTCTTACCTAAATCCAGAAAGTCATCTTTTCAGGCCTTTCAGAAAGTTCAGAGTCAAGCCCCCTGTTACTTTAGATAATTTTGAAATGCATTCTGGAAAGTCTGGTTTTTTTCTTTTAATTTGGGTATAATTGAGCTTGCTTAATTTAATTGGCTCTTTGGAAGTTGTAGTGGTGTAGTGAGTTGAATGGTAACCCGTCAAAGGTCGTACCCACCCAGAACCTTAGAATGTGATCTTACTTGAAATAAAGATCTTTGCAGATGTAATTAAGGTAGTGCTCTCAAAATGAGATCATCCTGGATTACCAGTTTGGCCCTAAATCCAATGATAAATGTCCTTATAAAAGACAAAAAGGAGAGGACATGGAAGCATAGAGGAGAATGTCATATGAAGATAGAGATGGAGATTGGAGTTTTGCTGCCACAAGCCATAGAATGCCTAGAGCCACTAGAAATTGAAGGATGTAAGGAAGGATTCTCTCCTAGTTCCTTCAGAGGAAGCTCAGTCCTGTTCATATCTTGATTTCAAAATTCTGGTCTCTAGCATCACTGAGTAAATAAATTTCTGTTGTTTTAAGACAGACAGTTTGGTAATTTGTTTTAGTAGTCCAAGAAAACTAATCCAAGCACATTTTTTGAGGTTCATGACTGTAAGTGCCCCTCGGGTGGCAGAATGATTTGGGAATGTGTATCACTTAGCGTCATTTTCTGAGAGGTCTGGATTAAGTTGGTTGGTTAGAGCTATATTCTTTTAGCACCTGATGAGGCATCATCATGTTTTAACTCACTCTGGAAAAGACCCCAAATCCAGGACACTAGCTGGAAATTTTTGGTAAAAGACTGATTATGAATGTAATAAGTTCTTTATGCATTTTTTGAGTAAGTAAACAAATAGTCCCTAACACCTTTTCCCCTGGGAGTTCAACTTCTTGAACCTGAGGAGCACCAAAGGTGTGAACAATAATTAACTTTTGATTGCAGTGTACAGCCAAAAAGTCCTGTTCTGTTATCAGTTCTCTGAATCTCTGAGAGATTAAACATTTGATTAAACATATTTCAGCAACAGAAACTACTGAAATGGCTTTTGAACCATTTTAGTCACGTAGCTGTATATTTACCATCTACGCAATGAAACGATATCCTGTACTCTGGTCATTTGTTTATGTGCTTGAAGGAACTGGGCTTCCACATCTATTCATTCCACCCTTTCTTGAACAACAAGGAAATGATTCAACTGAAGAACTATTTAACCAGTGCCTGTTATGTGTCCTGGACACTATTAGAACTGGTGAGTTATAATAAATGTGAGAGGCAAAGACCACAAGTGCTTCCAGGTTAATCTAGGAGGGAGAATGAAATAATCCTTCTATCAAAGACACCTGCATCACCTAAGAGAGACACCTGGAGAGACATGCAAGCAAGTGCCACTGCACTGATTTTCTCCTTTTCTCTGGCAGTTCCTTCTTGGTTTATTACCAGACGTCTACCTCCCCTGCCAGCCATTATTTGGAGGAGTCCTACAAGATTTGAGTAGAGGTCTCTTTTCTTCTCTCCTTATCTCTCCCTGGGCAAGAATATCCATACCCACTAACACTTCAGTTGCTACCAAGACCCTCCGGTAAAGATCTGCCCAGAGTTTTCCTCACAGCTCTGGACTGCCACACACAACTGCTTCACCTCTTGTATGTCTCAAATGTACCTTGCACTCAGCATGCCAAACAAAACTCACTAGCACTGACCCCTCCCTCAGATCTGACCATTTTTCAGTGTTCCCCATGCCAGAGTATGACCAAGACAGAAACAAAAGAATTAACTTTGATACTTCCCTCTTCCATATCCTTATCTCTAAACCATCACAGAGTCCTATCAGTTTCACCTTCTGTATTTTTCTCAAGTTCATCTGTTTCTCTTCATTTCCGCTGTCACCTCTCTAAGGTACGTTACAACCTAATCACAGGAATGACTTCCCATCACTTTTGCCGTGTTATGTTGGTTAAAAGCAAGTGTCAGGTCCTATTCACACTAAAGGGGAAGAGATTGTAAAGGACCAGCACCAGGGAGCCAAGTTCATGGGGTTATCTGAGAATTCTGCCTATCATAGATCTCAACTCCAATTCACTTCCTCAGGAAAACCTCCTTCAATCCCAGAATTGGGTCTAATCTCATTCTTACAAGTTCTCATAGTACCATATACCTCTTCTTCCTAGCATTCATCACAATTGTAGTTTTAACTTTGTTAAATGACTCTTTGATTACTCTCTGTCTCCCCCACTTGTCGGCCTCATGAGGGGTTGTTTTGTTCATTGTAGTACCGGGACTGGAACATTGTAGAAGCTCCAGACTGTTGAACAAGTGGACAGAAGAGTCATGGAATCTCTATATTTTGTTGTCTTGATTCCTCACGTAGAAATCAGAGAAAATCTCATTTCTAGGCTGCTTGCTTAATGGGCTGCTTCTCATTCTGGCTATAAGAATGATGTCTGTAATGGCACAATGGAAGCTTTATGGAAAAAGGGAGTGCGGGGGCGTCTGGGTGGCTCAGTCGGTTGAATGTCTACTCTTGATTTTGGCTCGGGTCGTGATCTTAGGGTCGTAAGATTGAGCCCCATGTCAAGCTCCGTGCTCAGCACAGACTCTGATTGTCCCCCCCGCCCGCTTGTGTTCTCTTGCTCTCTCTCTCAAATGAATAAATAAATAAAATCTTTAAAAAAAAAGGGCGGAGTTGGGAAGATTGCGGAGGAGTAGGGGACCCCTTTTTCAGCTGGTCCCCTGAGTCGAATTGGATAGGTATCAGACCAGCCTGAACAACCACGGAATCAGCCTGAGATACAGGAAGATACATCTGGATCTCTACAAATGAACATCTCCAGCGCTGAGTATTGAGGTACGAAGCGGGGAATCATGAAACTGCGCACAGATATCGGAAGATAAATGGAAAGGGGAGGGAGCCGCTGCATTCGGGCGCCGGGAAGTGGTAGACACCTGCACCGGGGAGCGGGCGGACTTGAGGACGGCACCCGCGAGAAAACAGACTGTGACCATGAGCAGGGAGTGCGCGCCACCAGACTTCTCACGGAATTCCGGTGTGCTCACTGGAACCAGACTGAGACCGGGAGCTCCGGGAGCGTGCGGGGGCGGCTGACGGCTGGTGGCTGGTGGTGTTAGAAACACGAAGAACAGAGATGCGCCGGCCCTGGAAGTGAGGGCTGGGACGCGGGTGGGGCGCACATCCCGGGGCACTGCAGGGTTGAGCAGCACCAACAGAAACAGAGTTAAAGTGGCCAGAACATCAGTGGAGAATGGACTGCGATCCCTCTGTTCTGAGACAGAGGCTGAGATTCGGCCGCTGCTGCTCTGTCTCTAAGAAAAGGCACAGCAAACCACCAGGGAAAGCCGCCAGAGAACAAAAGCCTGGAAATACTGGTTCACAGGGTGCCTATCCCCATCCCCCTTCGCAGGAGACACAGAGACCCAACCCAAACAGGGTTGCCTGAGTATCAGCACAGCAGGCCCCTCCCCCAGAAGGCAGGCTGAAAAATCAAGAAGCCCACATCCCTAAGATCTCTATAAAACAAGGGCGCACGGCTGGGTCCCGGTCAATAATTTGGGCTCTGGACAACCCTGCAACCTCTCCTCATCAGAAAGACGAGAAGGAGAAATCCCCCCCAGTGAAGAAAAGACAATGAGTCTGTGGCCTCTGCCACAGAAATAATGGATATGGATGTAACCAAATTATCAGAAATGGAATTCAGAGTAACAATGGTCAGGATGATGTGTAGACTTGAAAAAAG